>NC_084519.1:5099114-5399114 GCF_024500385.1 Phyllopteryx taeniolatus | reverse complement strand
ATAGAATAACAAATTGATTGTGATGACTCAAGCTGCTGGTGATAAAATCCTGTTTCCAAATGTTAGTGGTGGCCTCAAGATCCAAGAATTCCAAAGCACGAGCCATAAAAAAATATATAAAACAGGAGCCAATGTATGCACAAGCATACTGTATATTTAGAGCATTATAATATTAGTGGTTATGAGACTCTGTATGTACGCTCCCTCCACATTTAAGCGCTGCATGACGCAAACTTCATCATTGGTAAATGTAACGTATAATAAATGAAAAAATGTTTTACATTGATGACTCACTCGAAAAGACACCAGAGTGGACCTTTTATTTCCTGAAAAATATTGAATTATAAACAAAGTGATTACGGCAACAGCAAAGAATAATTAGAATTAAGGCAACAAACAGAATTTAAAAAATACAAATCTTACGCAAAATCTTGGGCAGATAAAGAACTTATCTCAGCATGATAACTTTGTCCCTCTTATGAAGACAATTAAATGCTTAATCATTTTTCCGACATAGAAAATGTTATGAAGAATTTTAAGATGAGTCTGCCTTTCACCCCAATTAATTAGGCTACAAGTGTCAATGGATTTCGTAAGTAGCTCATTTAAAGAGTGGCTGCACGCCAGTCTTGGTTTGAATCTTCGCTACTTTTTCCAGCATGCATTTTATTGAAATTCAGTGATTATCTAGAAAGTTTATCCCACAGTGAAACGAAGAGGGCTCTCTCTAAACAGTAGACCAACTACAACAAAATGATGCACAGCAAGTAAGTAGCATACAACTATTATTACACTACAAGTTAACAAGTAACATTAACGAAAAAACGGTTAATTAGCCAAAACTGTTTACAATTGCCACAGGGCAGGCTGGGATGCCAAGCGGCATTTTATAAAGCGCTAGAAATATCCATCCATCCATTATCTGAGCCACTTATCCTCACAAGGGTCGCGGGAGCGCTGCAGCCTATCCCAGCTATCATCGGGCAGGAGGCGGGGTACACCCTGAACTGGTTGCCAGCCAATCGCAGGGCACATATAAACAAACAATCATTCACACTCACATTCACACCTAAGGGCAATTTAGAGTCTTCAATTAACGTACCATGCATATTTTTGGGATGTGGGAGGAAACCGGACTGCTCGGAGAAAACCCACGCAGGCACTGGGAGAACATGCGAACTCCACACTGGCGGCGCCGGGGATTGAACCCCGGTCCTCAGAAGTGTGAGGCAAATGCTCTTACCAGTCGTCACCGTGCCACCGCTAGAAATATATTGATTTTTAATGTATGTTTGTCCCCCGTATTAGGTCAATAAATATTAGTTGTGTCTTTTTGTTGTTCCACAGTAGCAGTTGTACTAGTTGTATAACTTGTGTTTATGTTTTCCACACTAATGTGTCATGCTGTCATTTTGTTGGTACCATGAGTACGATTTGTATTCTGTTTATTGACCACCTTGTTAATTTTCACAGTATGAACATAAGAATATTAAGTTATAAATGTACTCTATCAGTAAGTTATCATTTGAACATAGAATTGGTCTATAATTCAACGTTAGCCCTGGATGGGATTGACATCCACTCTGAACGTGCGGTACTTTGCTCTTCTAATACTCTTACAGAAGTTGCATCCACAAGGGAGCGCCAATACCCCATATAAACGCCAATGTTCATCAGGTCATGTCTTAACGCTATACCAAACCATTTCATCCATGCATCCATCCATTCTCTGAGCCGCTTCTCCTCACAAGGGTCGCGGGCGTGCTGGAGCCTATCCCAGCCATCATCGGGCAGGAGGCGGGGTACACCCTGTATTGGTTGCCAGCCAATCGCAGGGCACATACAAACAAACAACCATTCGCACTCACATTCACACCTATGGACAATTTAGATTCTTCAATTAACCTAACATGTATTTTTTTAGGATGTGGTCGGAAGCTGCAGTAGCCCAAACAGAAAAAATATAGGCCCGGGGGAGAACATGCAAACTCCACACAGTAAGGCCAGAGCTTAGATTCAAACTCAGCCGCCGTGCTGACCAAAAATTGTCATCCATCCATCCATTTTCTGAGCCGCTTATCCTCACTAGGATCGCGGGCGTGCTGGAGCCTATCCCAGCTGTCATCGGGCAGGAAGCGGGGTACACCCTGAACTGGTTGCCAGCCAATCGCAGGGCACATAGAAACAAACAACCATTTGCACTCACAATCATGCCTACGGGCAATTTAGAGTCTCCAATTATTGCATGTTTTTGGGATGTGGGAGGAAACCGGAGTGCCCGGAGAAAAGCCACACAGGCACGGGGAGAACATGCAAACTCCACACAGGCGGGGCCGGGGATTGAACCCGGGTCCTCAGAACTGTGAGGCTGACGCTCTAACCAGTCGGCCACCGTGCCACCCAAACATTGTCAGATAAAGTTTATTTAGAGACATGGTGCAATAATATTTTTTTGTTTGTCTTGACTTCTTATGCTTCTCGGTATTTGTTGCTTCCATTTCCTTCAGCTTGAAGTCTGATATTTTATATTCGACAGACCCTGGCTAGAGTATGAATTATTAATGAATATGACACTAATAGTGTGAAAGTATGAAAACCGGTGCCCTCCGTAAGCATTGTCTTCACACGTACCTGAAAAGAATTTGGCTCATAATTTACAATTAAGACATTTCTGTTGTAGAAAATCAAATATCGAGCATAGCACATCTCTTGTTAGTTTGTCATCAAATGCTTTTGATGTGTATGTAAGATACTGGCTTGAGAAAAGTGAATGGCCTTTAAGTTGAAATTCCTTAATAAAAAAAGAAGAAAAAATGCATGTTAAGTCACATAAAATTTCATAATCAGCATATTGTGTCAGATGTCAACATACCTCATAGTACCTCAATTTAGCAAGCAAAAAATAACCTCTGCATGTGAGAGAAAACATGTTAAGACTTGCCATTGAATTGTTTTAACAGGATACATGTCATTTTTCATTGACAGCATTTGGTAAAATGTGTTTTGCTTGTTATTATCTATCCATCCATCCATCCATTTTCTGAGCCGCTTCTCCTCACTAGGGTCGCGGGCGTGCTGGAGCCTATCCCAGCTGTCATCGGGCAGGAGGCGGGGTACACCCTGAACTGGTTGCCAGCCAATCGCAGGGCACATAGAAACAAACAACCATTCGCACTCACAGTCATGCCTACGGGTAATTTAGAGTCTCCAATTATTGCATGTTTTTGGGATGTGGGAGGAAACCGGAGTGCCCGGAGAAAAGCCACACAGGCACGGGGAGAACATGCAAACTCCACACAGGCGGGGACGGGGATTGAACCCCGCACCTCAGAACTGTGAGGCTGACGCTCTAACCAGTCGGCCACCGTGCCGCCTGTTATTATCTATTCTATGGTAATAAGTAGTAAGGGCCTGATTGACTGAATATTTTTGCATACAAAAATGGCCGCAAACTTGATTGCTCACGCAAACAGATGTGGATAATGATCTGCTGGCACACCCAGGACTGTGTCTCCCACATGGGCAAAATTGACACACAGTTCAGTTTTTGCTTTCTGGGAAGAGTATATGCAAATACATTAATTATCACACGCAATGTGATTCATCAAACCTGAGACAAACTGTGAAGGTGGATGTTGTGTCTTTTAATTACCGTGTCTGAAGCGGTGCCAGCATAGACCAGGCAAAATAAGACAAACTTTTCTGCTTGTGTAAAGATTTTTGAAATTTCAGGAACACATTTTACATACTCAACATACTCTCTATTCTGCAATGCAATGTCAGACCCTTTGACTGATCCAAGGGCTTACTTGGAGCCAGTCACAAGAAGGAGTCATGCCATATCACCTATACCAAAACCAAAAACTCCTTTCAACTCTGCATTTCTTTCTGTCTGGGTCAGTGTTATGCAGGATGGGCATATACATCCAATTGCCACACACGGGATGAGTGAAATCAAATAAAACCTGGCTTTTATATGGTTGCTGGCGTCCCCAAATTTATCAGACCAATCAGTTTTTTTTTTCTGTAACTGTTTTTTTAAGTGATATTTTTTATGCCTGTTCCACTAGTACATTCCAATCCATCACTACAAGCTTCATTTTGCGCTTGCAATGCTCTCCCAAATGTTCCAGCCGTCAGAGCTAGCTAAAAGCACAAAACTCTCTTTAAATACGACGTTCACCAACACAATACACCTCTTGCCAAAAGCATGCACAGTTTGTCAGAGTGCACACAATTTAGTGGCCACTATTTGGGATCTTAGTAAAAGATTGCAATCTTATTAGATCAGGTGCAACATGCCCATCAACAGCGCGCGCAGTCTGTTAGAGTGAACAAGATTTAGCACTTGCGATTTGGAATCTTAGTAAATCAGGCCCTAAGTCAAAGTCAAGGCAGGGTATTTTGTTGATAGCTTCTTTTGTACACTTCCGACAAACCTTTATCATTATTTTCTATTGTGTGTATTGTATTGTGTGTTTTCCTGTAGAACGGGTGAAGCTTTCAACAAAATCATTCATACATCACACAGGTCAGTGATGGACAACACATCGGTAAAAGCCAAAACAAGTTAAGCTTGGTTTTCATTTTGAAAAAATAAAAAATAAAAAAGTTTAATTATTTACTTTGAGCAAATTGCACAGCCTTATATGGTGAAATACTGTATGTGTTGTGGCTTAAATGTAATTACATTACACTATTAATAGAGTGTTTATCTTGAGCAAAATGAGTATGACATCTGCCTCCCCCGTATGGATTTAAAAATAAAGAGACAAAGTCATTCAATAGATTTGCCTTTGACGTCAAATTAGAATTCCATGTGTGGTGCAGAATTATAGCGTTTACATTCACAGCCTTTATGTCTTACATGTGGAGCCAATTTTGTGATGTACTCATCCCATTCAAATAAGGAGAAAATCATCCTCTTTTTGCAGACTTTGATGTAGCTAAAATTGCAAGAAGATGGGATCCAAACAACGTTGACGAGTCCGCCGTTGCTTTTAGTCCCATTACTGGCAGTATGATAAAATGCATTTCCTCTAATAGTCGACATGTTTGCTAAAGTTGAGGCAAACTTTAACAATACCCATGGTTATAGAAATTGGCATGCAGTCCATACAGCCTTTTATACAAGGCAGGACATTCAATGGAAGGATGATTTGATAAAATGTGATTAAATCTTTAACCTTATACTCCACCATGGTAATGTACTGTAATTGGATTTTGGGGCTATTTTCTGAGTTGAGCCACTCAATGAAATGCAGAGAGAATGGGCTTTATGATGATGCCAATATCTGATTGCAAGCCACAAGCCAAATCCATATTGTTTGATATGTGACATGCAACCCCAATATGTTAGTAATTATTGTTTCATCTCTGGGTTGCCTTAGATGTGGAGGACGGCAGGCCAGGTTGATTCTGGAGCCTCTGGAGAGAGAGAGGGAGGGAGTGTCCATGCTTTGTGAACCAATGCGCCTTTTAAATGGCAGTTTAGATCTGCTCGCTGGTGAGACAGTTGGGACGTTTGTGTTATGTATTGAACTGGCAGTTCTTTAGACATATTATAACTATTTTCATGTGCATTTCTAATACTAACTTTATCATTTTAGAATAGGTGCTGCATGGAGGTTGTGTGTAGTTTTTAGAAAGAAATGGATGTAGATTAATTGCCAAAGACAAAGTAAGTTTACATAATGGATGCCAGCTCGCGCTCTGCAAAATTCCGTGACTCGAAACCTCACTCCTCGGAAGCCTTAAAGGCTGGATGTCAAAACCACATATTTAGTCAGCTAATGGCGGACGCGCTGACTCACAACGACTGTTCTCATCACTTATGATGTTTAGCTTGTTGTTGCTAAATATTTACCAATTCTGTCTTTGCACACATAGTGATGTGAAAATGGCGGCCCCCATAAGCAATTAGATGCATATCATAATTTTTATTTTTTTTTAAAGTAAATACTTTTACTATTTGAGTAAATAGCATTAGATAAAGATATGCACATTTACAATATAACAGGAAGTTTTGGCCTGTAGGATTTAGTTTAAGTTTAGTGCTGGCTGGTAGATTGGCTTCCCAAGCTTTCAGACTGCTGGTTAGTGCACTCGGCTCTCAACCCGGGATACGGTGATCGCGTGGGTTCACGCCTCTGACAGGACGGCCCTGGATGACCACTCACACTTATTTGAAGGTGACACTCCATGAGGAAGGTAGACGGATTATGTTTCATGCTGTCTCTGCATAGCCAAGTCACACTTGCAGACACAAGCCAATAATCATGTAAGATTTAAAAGCTGGTGTGAAGTTGTCAGCGTTTATCAGGTGTGAAAAACTTGTTGCATCATTCCTAAAAAGACTCATGGCTGTATTAACTCAAAAGGGTGCTTCTACTAAATACTGAGCAAAGGGTCTGAATACTTATGGCTGTGTGATATTTCAGTTTCTTTTTTAATAAATCTGAAAAAATTTCAAGAATTCTGTTTTTTTCTGTCAATATTAGGTGCTGTGTGTACAATAATGAGGAAAAAATTGAACTTAAATGATTTCAGCAAATGGCTGCAATATAACAAAGAGTGAAAATTTTAAGGGGGTCTGAATACTTTCCGTACCCACTGTATGTGCCCTGCGATTGGCTGGCGACCAGTTCAGGGTGTACCAAAAGATAGCTGGGATAGGCTAGTGAGGATAAGCGGTACAGAAAATGGATGGATGGATTTTAGTAAATTAGGCCAGATGTACTGTATACTCCAGTACATGCTTGCGGCTTGAGGGCAACATAATTTGGCAGAAAGTTTTCTCAGTGATTTTTTTTCTGAAGTGGATGAAATCCCAAAGGTGCTAAAAGTGTATTGAATATATTCTGTATATATACTGTAAGTATAGCTTGTTATCAGGCAGTTCGAAAATGCATGATGCATGTAATGTCCTCTATTTCCTGGAAGGAATAGTAATAAAGTTTATTCCCTACACTCCAATGTGAAATAAATGCAACAAAAATATCTTTAAGCATTGTCCTCATCTCGTCCAGTATTGGCAGCAGCAAACTTAATACAGTATGCTCGAGAGTCTTCCTTTACAGCCACACCTCCATAATATAAGCAGTACGTGATAACATTGGGTCAGTACCGCAAGTGTCGAAAGAAACATACTAAATACAAGGTCCATTTGTAAGATGGATGTTAAACATGACATTTAGTTTCATATATTATCTACAATATAGCTTCAATGGGGAAACCTCAGTTTGTCAAGCTGTGGAACGGCACCTCAGAGGCGGTGGTGAGCAACACTGGAGCACCACAGGGGACTGTGCTTTCTCCCGTGCTATTCAACCTGCGGACATCAGACTACAACACAACACAGCATCACATCCAGAAATTCTCGGATGACAGCTATTGTGGTGTGTATAAGGGATGAACAGGAGAGGCAGGAAAAAAGCCTGGTCACATGGTGCAGACAGTAGCACATTGTGATCAACACCTCCGAGACCAATAAAATGATACTAGACACAGGCCAAACCTGCAGCCCCGTATACTGTACACATGGGATCAATGAGGAGGTGATTCATTTATTGAGCAAACTAAACAAAAGTTTGTGTAGTTCTTTCTCGGGAATAGACACAATCACATTAAACTGTAATGTTATTGTTATTGAGGCTATTTCATGTTCAATTTTATTCATGTACAATACTTTGTTTCGGCTGCTGTTGTTTTTTTAAAGTACTCTATAAATAAAGTGGAGTTGAGTTGGGTTGTTGGCAACAAACTTGACTGCTTAATTTTTTATGAAATGGGAAAAGTGTAGATTGACAAGACTCTTAATAGTCCTCATTTTACCACAGGCTTTATGATTGTAAAATATTTTCTGAAATGTCTTTATATATATATAATATAATATTCTCATAAAAAACATACACTAGTCTTGTAAAAGTAAGATTTTTTTTTCTCGTAATTAAACTTTATTGTTGTAATTCTACAGTTTTACTGTTGTAGTGTAAAGGGTCACATTAGGTTGCATGCTTAAAAAGTTTTTTACAATGGATTTTACAATGGAGTCTCAGATATAATATGCAGACTAAAAATAATGAAATACTTTTATATTCCAACAGTGAAAATATTCCCTTTATGGCATCAGGTCCCACTCTAGACTGTTTGATGCTATGTTTTATTTTTTTATATTGTTGGGGTATCTGACTCGTCATCTCACACTCCTCTCTGCGTCCTGCCTTTTTACTTTAGTGCATTTAAAAATGAAAGATATATTTTACATCCACCTGATTAATTTATCTTCATTCTGGAATGGATGTATTTTTAAAAAATGGGTAATGCACAGTGGATTTACAGAAAGCTGAGTATATTTGAAGCCTTCAAACTAGGCAAAAATATATTTGAAAGCAGAGAATGAATATGCTGACAATAAGGCTTTAAATGTGGCAACATGATCATTGAGTGAAATGATCTTACGCAACAGAATGGAACTACCAATGTTCTTGTGATTATTACAGCATTGTTGAACAAATGCATGTGTGCAGTTTTGTCACGACACATTCACAATTTTATTTATTTTTGGTTTATTGAGGTGCAATTTCATTTGCATGATAGAGGCACAAAGTAATATGCTGATGAAAGCAGAGGTAACGGCCTGGTAAACTTTTTATGGTCTGATGTTAAAGTGGAAGAAATCAAATAATTACAGTGTCACTACAAGGTCTCTTATGTCTTTTTACTTTTGCCTCACACACAATATGAAACTTTCTCACACAAATACAACAAAATCATTTGCCATTTGCTGAGGTCTTTCAACTGACTCCCACACAAGTGAAGTCTCGAACTTTCAATTAATATGCCTACACAAAAGTTGCTAAAGGTTACCAAATGCAATTCAAGGCAATTAGCACATTGCAGACCACAGAACTGCAGCTGTCGCACCAAAAAAAAAAAGATATATTACTGTACCTGAAGAATACTATGAACTTGACAAAATATTCCAAGCTTAATTATATTCCCAGTAACAACTATCAATACAACCATGGAAAACGGTTAGATATCAGTTTTTTTTTTTAAATAAACTATCGTGAGCTATTTTTGTTGTTGTTTTTTATTTTTGTCACACACAAAATCCATCCCACGACAATACCCACCAGTTTGGTCCATGTTTTTCTACATAAAACCAATCCGTTTTATGCATTAGATCAGAGTCTGATAATGGGTTTTGATTTCCATCTCTTTTTCGATCAATATCGGCACCATAGCCATTACTGTGCCTCTGAACTTTCTTTCACAAGATAATCCATTATATTGACTCTTTCCTCTGACTCCTAAAGCACTATTAACAAATTGCTTCGAATGAATTAATTATAGTTACTTAGTCACAAATGCCTCTCAGCAAAATGCAGTGTAGTTGTACACATCAATGAGAATGCCTCTAACAGTGTCAGCTTTTATATTTGAGTGTAAAGTTCTTCTTTTGGATACTGACATTGTTCAGTGGCCAGTGACTATCTATTCATTGTTGTTTTTATTCTGTCATTACTCTTGAATGGGCACTATTTTTCAATTAGCTGCATAATGGGTTTTGGAGAACTTTGTGGTTGGAGGAAATTCTCACCCTTTGGCTTCTGCAAGAAGTAAATGGACTGCGTGGCATGAATTTGAGTGCCAGAATAGACATCATATATAATCATCTACTGCGTAGTAGATGAAAGAGTATGCTGAAATGACAAACAAAGCCTTTACATAACAAGAAATCTTGCTTTGTCACAGTGTGTGGATTCCAAGGAGCTGGGTGTTCCATCGAGGGGACAGTCTCTGCATCAGAGAGACGCTCTCTCTGTGTCGTCAGTGTCTCGTCTCTCCTTGCACCCCTCTGCTCTACACAACCGAACTCGCCCATTCTCTGTGGCCATCCATCTGCACCACTGATCAGAAGCTTTCAAACCAAGGCTTTGATAAGCAGGTGTGTGTTCTTTAAAAGGATTTTTTTGGGTGTAATGTGTGAGATGGGGACATGGGGTTGAACGGAGAACATGAAATGTGTTTGTGTGTGTGCACAGAAAATGTCGAGGCTACCTTTGACTTTCCCTCGAGTGCTCTGAGGGCAGTCTGTCTACTGTAGCTCAAGCGTGCTAGCAGTCAACCAGCCGTATCTAGTAAGGTCACGTTTTGAGACTGACTCCAATTGGCAGATATTCAGCTTCTCTGAATTGACAATGAGTCTTTAGAGATAGTTCAATGGGAATGAGATCTAAATGTCTTGAAGCATTTATGAATGTTGTGATGAATTCACATGAACTGGTGGGCTTCAAGAAAAGGGATTTATTGTTCCTCTTGTTGCATATTTTTCTAGCTGTAGCCAGCTATACGGTACCATTGAAGTACCCTTAGAAACTGACACCTGTATTATGTGTATTGGTATATGGACAGACAGATGTGACAATAAAAATATGATATGGTTGTTCGGTCCCAAGAATACAGTAAACCCTTACCAGACTACTAATCTAAACTTCAACAAGCGATAGCAGCGCGAGCTGTTAGTGGGCGTGTTGCGCGTGATCTACTAAGACTGTGATCTTTTACTCAGATCCAAAATGTTGGGCATTAAATTAGATGTTCACTGCCTCTAATAGATTGTGTGATCTGTTGGCAAGAGGTGTATCAGTGGTGGTAACCACTGTATTTAAAAGAGGGTTTTGGTGGGTTGCAGGGCATCTGAAGGATGGCAGGCACACCCCCTTTTTATTGATGGACCGCCATACATGCGTTCATTCATAAGCACACTATTTTGATTAAATTACTTTTTAAAAATTTGTTTCATACAGAATTAAAAAAAAACATGCTCTCCTTCAAAATGCAACATCAGAATCAGAATCACAATTAGAATCATCGTTATTTGCCAAGTATGTAAAAAACACGAGGAATTTGTCTCCGGTAGTTGGAGACGCATCACAGCTCCAGCTGCTCCGCTTCCTGTCGATACGCAGACTCGTCACCATCTTTGATGAGGCTGATGAATGCGGTGTCGTCTGCAAACTGCAGGATGTTGACAGCCCGGTGCGTTGAGGTGCAGTCATTCGTGTAGAGAGAGAACAACGGAGAGAGGACACATCCTTGGGGCGCCCCAGTGCTGGGGGTGCGTGTAGACGGAGTGGTGCACACGTCTCACTGATGAAGACACATCCGCTACTGAAGCTCTTTTCATATTAAAAGTTTTCTATATTGTACAAATTGATTTTCTATGACATTCACAACTCTAAGGAAATCTCCATGCACCACAATTTACAGCAAGCGTCAGATATCTATTTGGTGGATGCATACAAACACCCAGGTTATGCACAGTGGTTGGATGTGAAGTCTCTATTGGGGGAATATGCCTTGCTGATCCACAAGTCAGATGCATTTATTAAAAAAAAAAAAAAGAAGAAGAAAAGACGTGAAATAACCGGAGAATAAGGCCCTTAAGGAAGAAAAACCAATAAAAACTGAATTTATGCACATCTTCAATGGCTGGTAAAATTTCAAGTTTTCTAAAAAGCATGACATAAAGTAAATAGGAAGTGGTAAATTGGCAGCTAGTGTTACGATAATGTTGTTTCCAGTTTCTTAAGCTTAAGGGAGTGTCAAATGAGTGCTGAGGTTAAAAACTGTGACATTAAGAAAAATGAAAGTAAAAATGAGCCACAACCTGGCCTGAGTGGTGCAAAAAAAAGCCAATAAATTGTTATTGAAGGAAACATTATAAAGGTGAAACTGATAAATTGCTCGAAACATCTCTGATGTTTTTTACCCAGTAAGACATCATTTGTCGCAGAAAAGGTAAAGGATTGATTTACTGTTATAAATTACTTTAGTAATTTTTATAAGTGTTCCTGTTATGAGCTGCCCTGCAGTACTGTTGTTGGACCGTGGGTGGCGCTTTGCGCCCTCTCGTCCGCTTTATCTCCCCTCCCCTCTCTCTTTCCAGCACCTCTTCGGCCGCACACCTGTCACCAATCAGCCCTTGTTCCCACCTGCATTTAAGCCTGCCTGACCCCGGAAATCCTCGCCAGAGTATTGAAGCTTCTCCTGCGGTACAACGGCTCCCCAGTTACCAAGTAAGCTACATTATTTCTCGTCATCTTTCTGACCTCCGTGTTTCTCCTTGTCCTCAGTGTTCCCTTCGTATTCCTCGTGGATTTCTGCCACCACGCCGCCAAGCCAGCCGCCTGTCCTCGTCACCGCCTGCCACACGTTCTCTGCCTCAACAACCCGCCAGCACATCTCAAGGACCATCTCCATTCCCCTTTTTCAATAAACTTTTCAGAACAACCTCTGAGCCTTCGCCTGCTCTTGGGTCCAGTCTAAATCCACTCATGACAGTTCCACTGCTATATGGCTCCTCATCATTCCGTGCGCCCCTGCTAGTTCATGCTAGCTTACAGTAATGCCCTCACATGTAGGAAAGGGGAGCCGCAGTCACGATGCACTTTTCAGCCATTTATACAATGCTAGAAGAACAGTAAATCACCCACACACTCACCTATGTCACACACCACTCTCTTTCACTAAGAGTCATAGGGCAGAAGTGGTTTGACCTTTATGTCCAGAATAAAAACAGTTTCTACTCATGAAAGTAAAATTAGCACTATCATAAGGTTCACGATGATTGAGACCAAAGTACATCATTTTAAATTAGTTTTATACATCAGTTAGGATATCTAACAGCTGCAAAACTGGGTGCTAAAGTTAGTAAAAAAAAAAAGTTGCACCATATTATCTGTAGGGCTTAATACACTGTAAATTTAAAATGGTAGCCATAGGCTAAGTTGCACAATATGGCTGGGGCAAGTTGAGCTGCCCATCTAATATATGTATTATTTTGGCTGCATAGCAACGTAACAGATGTAAGCTCCATTCCCCTAGTTGAAGGCAGCAAAGCCTAAAAGAAAAAGTGAAGACACGTATCGTGACTGCAACACCTGAAAAGGTGTTGTTGGAGGCCGGTCACAAAGACAAAAAAAAGGCGAGGGAACCAGAGAAAAGCAAATGGATGGAGAGAAGGGATGAATAGAAGAAAGGAACTGACCATGGAGGAGCAAGGGAGGAAGAAAAAGGATGGGTGATGAGGAAAGTTTTCTGTTTCCTGTTTTAAAGCGTTCTCGGGGCTGTTGAAAAAAGTTGAAAGAGGCTAGTAGTATAGGCTTTTCTTTTTATCCATCCATCCATTTTCTGAGCCGCTTCTCCTCACTAGGGTCGCGGGCGTGCTGGAGCCTATCCCAGCTATCATCGGGCAGGAGGCGGGGTACACCCTGAACTGGTTGCCAGCCAATCGCAGGGCACATAGAGACAAACAACCATTCGCACTCACAGTCATGCCTACGGGCAATTTAGCGTCTCCAATTCATGCATGTTTTTGGGATGTGGGAGGAAACCGGAGTGCCCGGAGAAAACCCACGCAGGCACGGGGAGAACATGCAAACTCCACACAGGCGGGGACGGGGATTGAACCCCGCACCTCAGAACTGTGAGGCTGACGGTCTAACCAGTCGGCCACCGTGCCGCGCTTTTCTTTTTAGTTTTTTAAAATAAATAAATACAGTACATTAGTATTTAAGGAAATGCCCAATTTCATTCGGTACAGACATGTCTTACTATGGATGGAGCCAGGTTGGCTCAGTATGGAGGTTGCTCCAGCACAGCAATCTATTTCTGGACCAGGAACTGTCGGATGCTAAGGGCATTGTAAAAGGGTGCGTTGTCGAGGTGGAACAGCCATGACTTGTCCTGCCATAACTCTTGTCTCTTCTCAAGCACTGAACCAATAAATGCTGTATCACTTTGCAGATGCACTGGTTGAATGTCTGGCCCACACTAAAGGAGAAAACTCAGTTTGTGATTGAAACATACATTTTGTTACACCATTCCTGGAACATTTCTGACACCTCATAGGAAAGTTGTGCAATTGTAGGTCTAAAAGAAAGAATACCAAAAATGCTGGATATTCTAACAGCACAAGTGCAAGACTAGTGATCTTATTGGGTATGCAAGCTGTATAATTGTAAATTAAGGATTTTGACAATGTTGGAAATTTGAAATGAAGGGTGGATGAAGGTAAATGAGGCAGCATGAAGCCAGAACATCTTCCCTAATGAATTTTCACAAATGCTTCATTAATTCTTACACAGGCAATTCATAAACTTTAAGTTCATGTGACAGAATGCATTTTAGTTCTTCATATTTTTAATGTATTTCTAGAATATACAAGGCCCATGTTAGGTGTCTCTTCACATTTGTTACCTTATCCTTTTCCTGTGCCGGAATGATTTGGTGTGGATTCACAAAATAGTCAGAGCTGGCGCCGGTAAAGGCCTGTGTATGAGGCACAGATAATCAACAGTGTTTTTCTTAAATTCACATTGTGCATACAAGTGAGAGACAAAGCCCGCACACCTAATCTGGCACATGGTCCAACCTATTGGCAACAGTCCGAGGGTAACAGTTACAGAAGCAAGGTGCTATTTAAGACACCCCCAACCACCGAACCAACTTATGTCAAATGAATTTCCACCACTAATTACACTCTGATGATATGTCTGATATTGTCTATCAAACGTGCTGATTGTCTTTGTTGCTATTTCTATCAGAAATTGTAAACCAGCAAACCAATCGAGGGTAAAAACAGTTCTCACCGGCCATCAAACTACAGTGTGTCCTCGCTTGTCTATTCTCTTGTTGGTCAGTGCCATGTCAGGATGTAAACAGGAAAATGGCTTGACGTACAGACTAGTGTGGACAGCTTCAAATGGCGGACTGCAGTCTGTGTCTGCACTGAGTCAAGGTCTCAGTCGGACCCACAGTTATCCATCCTTCCATCCATTTTCCATACCCCTGATCCTCACGAGGGTCAGGGGCGTGCTGGAGCCTATCCCAGCTATCTTAGGGCGAGAGGCGGGGTACACCCTGAACTGGTTGCCAGCCAATCGCAAGGCACATAGAAACAAACAACCATTCGCACTCACAGTCACACCTACGGGCAATTCAGTCTTCACACCGGCACGGGGAGAACATGCAAACTCCACACAGGGAAGGCCGGATTTGAACCCGAGTCCTCAGAACTGTCAGGCAGATGTGCTAACCAGACATTCACCGTGCCACCACAGTCAATTAAAGATTTAAATAAGGAGTTAAATAAAGATTTATAAAGAGTTTTTTCCTCCCACAGGCCGCTGTCACAGACTGTGTACGAGCCAGTGGTGGGACCAAGTCACTGCTTTGCAAGAAACAAGTAAGTCTCAAGTCTTAACCCTCAAGTCCCAAGTCAAGTCCCAAGTCGAGACAGGCAAGTCCTGAGTCAAGTCGCAAGTCTTGCACTTTGAGTTTCGAGTCCTTTTGAGTCATTTTAACAACAAAGTAATTATATATTTTAATATATATAATATTTACAGTATATATTTCATTAATATCCATCCATCCATCCATTTTCTGAGCCGCTTCTCCTCACTAGGGTCTGGAGCCTATCCCAGCCATCATCGGGCAGGAGGCGGGGTACACCCTGAACTGGTTGCCAGCCAATCGCAGGGCACATACAAACAAACAACCATTTGCACTCACATTCACACCTACTGGCAATTTAGAGTCGTCAATTAACCTACCATGCATGTTTTTGGCATGTGGGAGGAAACCGGAGTGCCCGGAGAAAACCCACCCAGGCACGGGGAGAACATGCAAACTCCACACAGGCAGGGCCGGGGATTGAACCCCGGTCCTCAGAACTGTGAGGTAGACGCTCTAACCGTCTACCACCGTGCTGCCATTTCATTAATATTTATCCATCCATTCATTTTCTGAGCCGCTTCTCCTCACTAGGGTCCTATCCCAGCTGTCATCGGGCAGGAGGCGGGGTACACCCTGAACTGGTTGCCAGCCAATCGCAGGGCACATAGAAGCAAACAACCATTTACACTCACAGTCATGCCTAAGGGCAATTTAGAGTCTCCAATTAATGCATGTTTTTGGGATGTGGGAGGAAACCCACGCAGGCACGGGGAGAACATGCAAACTCCACACAGGCAGGGCCGGGGATTGAACCCCGGTCCTCAGAACTGTGAGGTAGACGCTCTAACCGTCTACCACCGTGCTGCCATTTCATTAATATATACTTCTATATTTAATATATATAATGTTAATATCCATCCATCCATTTTCTGAGCCGCTTCTCCTCACTAGGGTCGCGGGCATGCTGGAGCCTATCCCAGCTGTCATCGGGCAGGAGGCGGGGTACACCCTGAACTGGTTGCCAGCCAATCGCAGGGCACATCGAAACAAACAACCATTCACACTCACAGTCATGCCTACGGGCAATTTAGAGTCTCCAATTAATGCATGTTTTTGGGATGTGGGAGGAAACCGGAGTGCCCGGAGAAAACCCACGCAGGCACGGGGAGAACATGCAAACTCCACACAGGCGGGGACGGGGATTGAACCCCGCACCTCAGAACTGTGAGGCTGACGCTCTAACCAGTCGGCCACCGTGCCGCCTAATGTTAATATATTTAATATATTTTAAAATCCATATTCATTTATAAAAAAAAACTCGGGGGCTGCTCAAAATCTTTGCACCTTCAAAGCTGATTGCTGAGGGTAAGGGAGGGCTTTTTCTCACTTTATTTGTGGAGTTACATTAATCAGACCTGTCACAACTGATAATTTGCATCCAGTAGGGCTGCAATTAGTAATCGAGTATTCTACTGACAAATCTATCGAGTAATCAAGTAATTGGATGAAATATTTTTGTTTTGTTAAAGAGCAATTAAACGAGAAAATGAGACATTTCACTTCGTAATGAATGACCAATTGGTTTCCTCTTTTAGATAATCAACAGTATTTTTCTTAAATTCACATTGTGCGTATAGCAGGAAACTGCATTTTCTCGTCTACAAACATTTCTATTGAGGCAATTTCAAACAAATAAAAAATAAAACAAATAAATAGATTTCAGTTCAAACTTGGCATTTCTTGTGAGTATCAAATGCATGATTAAAAAAAGAGGAACACAAATTTGTCATCCCTTTATAAAGGCACAGTTTTATCCAATTGTGGTATCTCAGTCAGAAGACTAGCAAGCGCTGCATAAAAATATTACATCAAAAAGAGGCAAAAAACAAAGAAGAATGGTACAGAGCCCCCCTGGTGCCAAGGTATGAGAAAAATAAAAATCATTGATAATCTGTTCTCTCAATTGAGTAATCTGTACCCTAAATTTAGTAAACTGTACCCTCAGTTTAGTAATCTGTACCCTCAGTTTAGTAAACTGTACCCTCAGTTTAGTAAATCCGTACCCTCAGTTTAACAAATGTCTGGGGCTCCGTATACCTACGTATATCTGTCAAGTGAAGTAAATTCTATTTGGATGTTATACACTAAACCAGATTGTAATGAACAAGAAGCCCTGACAACGCACAGCATGCCCGCTGTGTAACTAGTTGCGTGATCGCTCACAAAGCTAGCTTCTAATGCTAACGAAAACAAGCATACGTGACGTCAAGTCGCACGATTCCCACAATCCAGTGTTGATTTTTTTATGCAATAATTAACATCCCTATTGTTACGTTAATTGCCGTTGTTGTTTCTGTCTATGTTACCAGTACTTTGTGGAATGGTACTTTATGTAACTGCCACATTTATTTTTCATTTATGTTGCACTGCTTTTTTTTAATTTTTTTTATAAAACCATTACTTTAGGTAGTGTCTGAAATAATAGTGACCTCCATTCATATACTTGAGCGTGCTCAGTAGTGTGTTAAGTGGTAAAAGAAATAAGGTCTAATTAAGCATTAGTATGGTGGGACACTTCCACCTGAGTGATAACTGTTGAGTACATCAACTTTATGGTTACATCATTCTGATATTCCTTTAATAAAATAAACATTGGCATGTTAGAGCTGCAGAGTGTTCGTTTCTCTATACTTGGGGAAAAGTGTCTTTTCAAGTCATTGGGCTCAAGTCCGAGTAAAGTCACGAGTCATTGCTTTTCAAGTCCAAGTCGAGTTGCAGGTCTTGTGCCATTTTGTCGAGTCTGAAGTCATCAAATTCATGACTTAAGTCTGACTCGAGTCCAAGTCATGTGACTCGTGTCCACACCTCTGACACAAGCTACATGCAGCATTACGGTAGAGGCTCTGTTGTGATCCTGTGACCATAATGAGCCAATCAAGCTACTTATTTACCAGTGAGATTTACAGAAGAGCTTTGTAGGAAAATATGTGGGTGGCATGGTGCATTTCAAAGTTCACATAGTTGACACAGAAAAGAGAGTTTTTAAAAATGATTGAGCAGTACGTTTCTATTCTTGCAGAAGCCGGCTCAAACCCGTTGTCTCATTATATGTTGTGAGACTGTGGCTTCAATAGAAAGTGGGAACCGTTACGCAGCACTTCTGAATGAAATAAAAGTCCTCCGACCATCCACTGAACCCGGTGACAATTACTCGCAAGATAACCAAACTGAGATCCCAGAACAGCAGAACCTACATGAGTGAGAACTCAACAAAGCCCGACTGAATGTTCATATTCAGATAGCGTGGATTTTGGGGCGACATGAAAGAGCATTTAGCGACGTTTCGGTCATAAAGTAATGTGTCAATGCAACTGCGAGATGTTATTCAAAGGTAAACAAAATCTTTTTTTTTTTTTTTTTTTTTACCTGAAATGTACATCGGATCTACCTGTTCTGTTTTACTGGAAAAGGCTTAATTTCACTGTTTGGTGTTACTTGAAATTTAGGAGCTGAGATGCTTGTGCTTCTTTCAAATTGTTTGCCAGCCTTTTTTAGTTGCAGACATCAAAATACAATTTGCACTCAAATGTAGGCCTGATGTGTTTGTGCCTGTTGAGTAGATATTTTAGTTATTGGTGTTCTTTGAATTTAAATGGGAACTGTTAAGACGTGTGTTTAAAAAGCACTTTGTCTTTCTGTGTTTTGGGAATACATTTATTCTTGTTCATGCAATGATGACCTGTAGTCGAATCAAAATATTAATTCATGGTACAGGCAGATATTAGTTTCTTCATGGAAAAAAAACACCCTATTTGCAAAACGACAAATGTGAAAAGGAAATGTACAATCTGAATGATGGGTTAATTGAAAACACAAAATTGTCCGTAGGTGTAGATATGAGTGTGATGTTTATTTGTTTATATTTGCTGTGCAATTGGCTGGTGATCAATTCGCCCAAAGTCAGCTGGGGTAGGCTCCAGCACACTCGCTATCCTAGTGCAAATAAGCGGTATGGAAAATGGATGGATGGATGGGTCGGCTATGCAAATCGAAACATTGAGGTCCTTGCTCTGAGAAATCCTTTGCATCGGGACCCCTCCGAATTTTAAATGTTATTTTAAATGTACTAAATGTAATTCCTTTAATAATTGAACAGTCATATCAACTAAGTTACAGTGTACCAGCAAATAGGTTTCAGGTCAAACTTGATTCTTTGGATCAGAACGAGGTCGGACTGCTTCTTCAGCACAATTGTCCGAGACTAGGTTGGGACCAGCTGATTTATTCACAATTCCGATTAGTGTTCACACTTGACCATACAATATTCACCAAAGGACAAACAAAGTAATTTGATCAAAACAGACTGAAGGGTGTTAGTGTGAATGCAGAAGTGCGCTCTCCAAAAGTCTCCCTCAAACTCATCATCTGTACTTTTGGATGAAGAGCTGTCGAAAAGACAAAAGTGTCCGTTGAAAAACACAAGCTAAAAACGTCTATTTGGCGGACAGGCAAGGCTGACCGTAATGAGGCGCAGAGGGGCTCTGTCAGAGCGGAGACAAAAGACCCCACCGGAGTCCTTCAACACTCGCTGGGGAGAAGTGCCAGTTCTGTCCTCCCCCTCCAGGTTGGAAAACTCTGAGTGGCTCTGTTCTACTCTTAGCTACTGATCAGTATGTCCTGTTCTGGTCAGCTTGTCACTATGCCCCCGCGGGGGAGTGTGAAGAAATGGTAGTGCTCCATAAAGCAGCTGCGGCCCTACTATCAGCTGCCAGGTGCTTCCACCAAACGTCTTGTGTTTTGGGAGATGTTATTGCCCATGAGGAGCTGTGACTGAGGGCTTAGAAATCAATGAGAGAATGTAACACAGAACAGAGTGTGACTTTGTACCGACAATAACGTCACTACAGTTTGACAACAGTGGACATAGTGATAATTACACTTGAAAGAATTGCCGATTAAATTTGATCGCTGCACTGCAATCTATATATTGGAAGGTCACAGCTCAACCACAATTTATTCCAGGAGGCTATTTATTATTGTTATTATTATTTGCAATTTTCCCGATATAGAAATAATGCAGAAATCTTTACTATACCACTAAACAATTTGTTTTATTAGGGAATAATTACCCACAGTTTAAAGAATCAGTAAAACAATTGTCACCAGCAGAGAGCTGAAAAGGAACTTCTATGACAGTCCTGTAATTTTATTATAATTATGAGATTCATTTCACTCATTGTGTTTAAGTATAGACGAATCAAACAATTTATATTTAAAAAAAACAATAACCATATCAAATTTTGTGTACACGATGCAAACTCGGATTAAAAGATGCTTAACCCTCTCTATTTACAATAATGTCCCAAACAGTCACAGTCAGCAGTTAGGCCACTATACGTTTGTCTGTTTATGTACATTTTGCAAACATTGCATTCCATATGATCAAAGTCAATCTTATATCAGACCTTTGGGATGCATTTTAATGCAAGGTGTGAATAAAAAATGATCAAACACCATCTGCATCCACAACACCTGTGAAGTATACCACCAATGCAAAGCAATTTCAATTTTTACATTCTTCGTCAGCTCTTTGCAATGTATCATCACATAAATCAATTCCAGCTACCGGATGTAATTACCTCACAGTAAGTACAAAACATAGGTGTGACATTTCATTTTCAGCTGTTTATCAGACAGCGTGACTTTGTCAGTAGAACTCGAAAACAGATGTCAGCATTATACGTATACAGTGATCCCTCGTTTTTTTGCGGTTAATGGGGACCAGAACCCCTCGCGGAAGTTGAAAAACCGCAAAGTAGGATTTGCCCCGCCCCCCCGAGGAAATTTCGCGGATGTGTATGTAGGTACCAGAATGTTTAAAATATGTAAACAGTATTTATAATTTACATATTTGAGACAAAGATTACAACAGTACACGTATTTACTTAAATCTTGAATTATAAAACCTTATACAGTAATTAACATTTATTATACAGTAATTAACATTCATCAACATTGCCTTCTGAGAGAGGCGAAGAGGCTTGTGTTGGTGGCGGAGGTTTGGCCTTTGTCCTGCTCATATTGGTGTCCAAACTCACTGTCTTTTCCCTGCAATCAGCAATCCACAATGCCAATGCCGCTTACATTTCCTCAATTCTCTTATTACGCGGAGTTACCACACGTTTTCCTTCCTTGTTGAAGGTTATTGAAGCAGTTTTGCGGATGTTCGCTTCCTCTTTCTTGATGTACCGAACTGCCATAATGGCGTGCCACAGATGCATAACTTCTGCCCTCTTTGATCATATCAAAAAGTTTCACTTTTTCGCTGATGGTCATCATCTTCTTCTTCCTCTTGGGCGCCCCGGAGGAAGCTTTCGCAGGGGCACAGCGCTTAGGCGGCATTGTAAGGGCTTAACTAATCCAAAAAAGTTATCGCGAACACAACACTAAGATACAGTATGCGAGACAGTCCACAGCGTGGACGAAACTGGCGAGACACAACAAGGGAAGATGCTGGGTGAGGCTGCGATGATGCGCAGCCAATCAGCTCACGGGATAAATCCACTCGTGCTCTCGTTGGTCGATGTCGCGCCGGGAACCAATCACGCGCCTTGTATGTGTGCCCATGACATGTACAGTACAGTACAGGCATGTACCAAGCCTCTGAGTCAACTCATCTCTTTGGCATGCAGGGAAACCTTCTCTCGCGCGAATCAACATGAAACAACGCGTCTTTCCGCAATATGGCTGCTTTTTCCTTTTTATTTTTTGATGAATTATTTTTTTTTTTTGATGAATATTTTGGAAAAACACGCGAAGCACTGAAGCCGCAAAACGTGAAGCGCGAAGTGGCGAGGGAACACTACATCTTTTTCCTGCATACTGAGTCAGTTAAGTTGATACATAATGGTTTCTTTTAAAGCATGCGCCCCCAATAAACTGCATGTGAATGCAAATACTAAATCCAAACTACTTATTCCTCAAATTTTTGTTTCTTGGCTTTTGTTTGAAAGATATAGAGACCTTCTAGTGCTTAATACCAAAATTGATAGTTCCCCTTGATGAAGATCCACCACCAGATGTGCAACTGATGTGTAAACATTATTGTACACTGGTAATTTCACACACATCGATTTTCATTATTAAAGAAACCATTGAAACTCTGTATTCTCCAGTCCAGATGTTCTCTTGATGCAATATAAATGAAATGGTGCTCTTTTATTTATTTATTTGGCGCAATAGTATTTCGAATGTCACAGATGGTTTAGTGGTAGAAAATCTTTTCATTATAATGTATTCTACGGTAACTATAATCTTTCTTATTTTTAGTCTGTCTTTTATGATGCATCATTACATTATTGATTGGTTTTACAGGGCATTGCTACAACATCAAAGCAGATGATGGTTTACATATTCGTACATTTAATGTTTTTTTTAAAAAAAAAACTCTTGCAGAATCAGAACTATAACCTACATGGAAAGTTAACCCTAAAATATTTGGAAATTCCAATCATCAACCTCTGACCAAAAGTATATTAGAAGACTACTCCAGTGATTATTATCATTACATTTCCACCAAAAATATACTTTTATAAATATACTAGGGCTGCATTGAGGACTTGCAAGATACATGCTGACGCAGCATGCAGAGTGTTTAGGGTCAGCGTATGTGTCTTTTGATGAATTTCATTAACTCAAGTAACCAAAATGAATTCTACTAATTACACAGCAAGCAGCTTTTTAAATTATCCCAACATGTGTATGACTATTTGAGTGTCAAGTAAGCTTGGTCACCTGTGAAGAATAAAAATGAGATTTGCATGCATGTCTTCAGACAAAAACTGGTAACATCAATGCATGCATTTGGTTTTTACAAATGCTCCAACCAACAAGCTGCATTTTTAGTTACTGCTTCAAACTAACGAATCATTTAACAACACATCTATTTTCTATACATCACATGAATTGTTTCGAAGGCTGTTCTTTTTCATTTGAGGAAGATAAAATAATGTGCAAAAGTCCTCAGGAATATATACTCGGCGTGACACTGTATAAATTTAACATGGAGCAAGCTGTATCCTGTTCTAATGTTAAGGTTATTTTTACAACTTCATGTTCAAATCTGACAGGCAGTTTTGCTTCATTTAAAGTGCAAAACTGTAAACTGAGGTACAAGTAGAGGGAACATAAAAAGAGAATTTGGAAGGATGCAGTGTTATAAATAATCCTGTGCTCTCCCACAGCTGCATTCAGATGGTGAGAAGAGACACAGGAAGAAGACGGGAGACCTGAAATAGCCTCCTGAAATAGCCCAGAGCATCCTGAGACAGCAGCCTGCCCCAGCCTGTAGTTAATTCCCACCTCTTGTCCTTAAATGTGTGTGTGGTTATGTGAGTGCACATGAAAATAGATAAGTTTGTGGGTGTTTACTCTCCCTCTCTCCTCCCTTCCCATTTGATTTCAATAAAAGCCACCCAGTTAAATTGACATGTCAGAGGGGAAATCAGAGTGAAGCAGGAATTTATGAGTAAACATTTCATTTATGCACTTTCTTATGTTTATTCATTCACGACAAGGCCAAAGTAATGTAAAGTAATGTTTCCGTTTGGTTCCTTGCACTATTCATTAGATTGTGTATTGCCTGAGGTGTAGCTACATAGAATGGTTGAAGAGCTGTTTTGGCAGCAATGTCATTGAAAGAACCGTGTGGATTTTCATTCCATATTCATCACAGTAACAACAGAGAAAAGGATCCATGATGGCATGTCTTTGTGTGGCTTTGCTATGAGAGGAATTGCGGGGGGGGGGTTTGTGTGTCTCACTTCATTCCTATTTATTTCGGAGGTAAATTGTTTCTGTGACTGGACTGTTTCTGGATGCGGCCATCACTCAAGATGGCCAAGGTCTCAGGTGTGAGATGTTGCGATACATTACGACATCGTTGATCAATATTGATTGATCCTTGCAACTTCAGTGAATATCCCCGGCCATCCCTTCCGCTTCTGCGATTATATTGATGTAATTAATATGGTAGACATGTTGTCAGCTATAACTATTTAACCTTGCACAGAACCCTAATAAATACCAAGCAGGGAGTTCAGATGAACTGAGTTGATGCTTAATGCAGTTATTCTCCAAGCAGTACAGACGAGGAAGAGTTTCTGCCTACAGCAGTTTCTCTCGCATGTCCAATAAGTGATGTAACACAACACCAGCTGGCTAGAGAAGATGGCTGATATGAATCTGTGGGATTTGATGTGTGAAGGAATGCAATACAATCTCTTTTTGGTTTGAGGGTTGCTTTTTTAAAATTTGATTTTATTTTTTTATTTTGTTTGCTCATTAAGATATTTTTTTTATTTTTCTTGAAACCACCATTTGTTAGTTTAATGCGATAAATAAACCTAAATTACTTTTGTTGAATCTTCACCAGAATACATTCAACCATTGGATGAATTAAGGCTCAGATTCTCCACTAGATGTCGATTTCTTTTTAACAATATACATTTCCATACATGGAATTTGTCTGTGCTGCATTGACAGGCTGCAACCCCAATATTTGACTGTTGCCTTGTAGGGATGTTTCCAGAAACTGTCGTCAAGATATAGAAATAGATTGTAGAAATAAATGTTATGTGACAAATGATGGTGTCTAGCAGAGAAAATGAAGACAAAAGTAGAATAACATGGCAGGTGGTGGAAATAATTGAGACAGGTGGAGCCAATTGCAGGAAAAGAAGTGCCGTCAGACATTTTACAATTCTATGGCAAGAATAACAAAAAACAGAGATTGTTACAACCACACTGACAGTGATCCAACTGGGAATGAACAGGGGAGCCCAGCTTGTAGACCACAAGGGTTGGCTTTCATCTGATTGGATGATACAGAAAGAAATTGTGGGCAGCACTGATCAGACAATAAAACAAGCGTGAGACTGATTGGCTAACACAGGGACACAAGGGCATGTTATTAATAGAGGCAGAGGAAAAGGGTGAACATAAACCCAAAACCATCTATCCATCCATTTTCTATACCGCACATGAGCTGGTGCCATCCCAGCTGACTTCAGGAGAGAGGTGGGGAACACCCTGAACTCGGCGTCTGCCAATCACAGGCTACATACAGACAAACAACCATTCACACTTATGGGCAGTATACAGTCTTCAATGAACCTACGAGGCTTATTTGGGAGGAAGGCAGGCTACCCAGGAAAAAAAAAAACATGCAGGCACATGAAGAACATTCAAACTCCACACATGAAGGCCGGAACCCAGATTCTAAGCCCCAACCTCAAAACTGTGAGGCAGATGTGCTCACCACTCAAGTGTTCAACTACTTGTTAGAGAAGAGCAAGTGGTGCAAAAAGTACTGAAACATTCAAGAGTTTGACGTGTATAAATGTGGACAAGGTCAAATTAAGTTCACCTGTAAAGGTTATGCTGTAGGTTAAACCTAAAATTTCATCTGAAAGCCCAGTATCCTTAGCTTTTAGTGAGTCGTGTACTGATATGGAGGTTTTGAGGCCAATACCGATTCCCATATTTGGCAGAACATATATGGGGCTGCCCCTTTGTAGGTAAAATACATCATACGTCATTTTTGAGCTCCACCAAGTGATCAAGTGCGGGAATGTATAGGATAGTCACTAAATATAAAAAATATAGCACGATGTCTCAGAAGCTCACAGCCCTAATAAGCCCTAATTCTGTCATCTACGCTTTTAGTGGCTTGGGTGAAAATTACTATTTTTTTATTTTTTTTTTACAAAATATAGTTGTGGTTTAAAATATTGGACGATTGAATCGGCCGGCCGATTAATTGGTCAGCCCCTAATATAAACAACGGAATAGAATATGAGAGGAAGCTGGAGTCCCTGGAAAAAAACCTACACAGGAACAGGGGGAACATCCAAACTGCACACAGGAGGGGGCTATAGCTGAGGTTTGTACCCATAATTTCTTCACTGTGCAGGAGATTGCAAACCACTCTTCCTCTGTGCTGCCTACCACATTCTACCCACAAAGCAATACATAACACTCATTGTTTGATTATTATGATTTTATTTTTTACATTATTACTCAATGAGCACATATTTCCAGAATTACCTCATCGATGGTACTGATGGACCACGTGTCCCAGGAAGTCGACCACAAGCTGCCACAATAACAAGTCAACCTATTGGTCGGCATCTGTGGAAACATTAGCAAACATTTCCAAATAGGTATTATACAACCATATGTTACACTCCACTAATTCCCAATAATACCAGTTATTAATAACTTTACTTGCTATCAGTGGGATACAAATAGAACAGTGTCAAATGTAATCATTTATTTGTGATGAATAATCTCACAAGAGCCTTGATTAGAACTGTAATGTTTTATAATGATAAGTTGTAATGTGGTTGGTTTCCTGCAGGCAGGATAATAATCGACTGTCTAATGCAACACATCCATGGTAGAATGATGCTAAATATAAATCGAATCTGTCTGAGTTCCTTTCGGCAACACCTGTTCAGACGATTTCCAGCACCCATCGCTTTAGTATGCATTGCAAACTAAACAGACAAACATCATTGTCTTTCCTGCCAAATAAATATCGTAAATGAGGAAAGAGCTCACATCCATTGAGAACAAACAGCGATGACAGAAAATGCTTTCCAAATGTGGCTCAAATTGAATGGGTGTTTGCTCTACACATGTGCCACCTGTCTACAAAGTGTCATGGAAAGTGGTGTTGTAGCATTTGCCAACTAACAACGACAAACAAACCCAACACAATAACAATAACTAGCGCTTTAATGCTTGGCAGAGCCAGTGGATTTCATGATGGCGCCAGTTTTATAAAAACAGAACATTTAAATTTCCATTTTTCGTTTTGAAAGAAAAATAAATTCAAGGCACAATTTTTGGAGACATTTGAGATGACAAACACTGAACAGTGCAGTGTCCACAACTCCAGAAGTGTTTCATCTGCAACTGGCTAATCATGTCTGGCATCTACATTGGTAGCATGCATGTTGATATCGACCTTCATTAAAAATTAACTCAACTTCAAAGCCTGTCAAAAGAAAGCAATGTTTTTCAGTCATAGATGTAAATTTATAGAGTGCATCCTTGCCTTTTGTTAACTTCAATGTAGCACTACATGGGCAGGCACTAGATGCATACATTTATAGTACAGCACAGCCAAGTTGCATAAATGATTCATAAGGACAAAAAGACCACACACATCCATTGCCCTCCACCGAGACATTAACATTCATGAAGAGGAGAATTGGCTTATGTTATCTATTGATGTGTAGAGGGGAGGAATTACATCAAATAAAGGCTTTTGCATGAATCAGCACACAACTACACTCAAATCATCCACTATACAGATTTATAAAATCCAATATTTGGGCTACTTTTAGCACACCATTCCATATAACAAACTTTTAATTTCATATTCATAAGAACATGAAAAGTATAAATAAATAAAAGTTCAAATTCACTGAAAAGAGTGATAATAAAAAACCAATAAATTTTTCTAAGTGTTGTTTCCACTCTCACTGAGCACCACATGTTGTAACCTAGCAACCTTGACAGTTTGCTGCAAGCGGGACACAGATCGCAGAAATGAAGCCAGAGATTTTAATTGAATTGATGCAGCCTATCCAGCTCTGGCAGCACTACCAGGAATTGGCTACTCAGTGGAAGCATAATAAAAACATGTTCAAACAATTATGATACCATACTCATCCTTTTTCTGAAACCCCTCATGGAGTTTATCCATAATCAAGCGTATAAAGAAGTACAGTGGAACCCCGATTTAACAGACCCCGATATAACAGACTTCAGATTTAACGGACAGAAAGTAGTGTCCAGTTGGAACTCAAAATCACCCATTTCATGCACTCGTGACTAGTTTGGATTAACTTTAAAACTTTTCAATGATTTTAAACCTTTTTTTTTATATATATATTTGTTTACAATCATTTTCTAATGTCTGGTTGATTTTAGCCCACAAAAAAAGTACAAAACAATCATTTTGTATTGTAATTGTGTTTTTAGGCCACAAAAATGTGCTTCAATTTAATGGACAATCTGATTTAACGGACGACCCAATTAGTTCCTTAAATCGATGTTTAACTGTATTGAGTTCAAATTAAAAAGAATAATTGTGAAATTAAGGTTGGAAAGTTCATTCGTGGACATGCGTTTTGTGTTATGTCAGAAAAACTATTGTTTTCTTTTAACCCATTACAAAAAAGATATTCAACCTCTGACAACAAAACGTCTGTCCTATTTGAACCAGAGCTATTACCTTTACCAGGCCAAACATTTACTGGTCCAAAAATCATTAACGACAAAGAAAAAGAAAGCAATGTGATCTCCATGATGTGACATTGCCGTAGGATTGCATCAAAGCATTGCATAACAATGCATCCAAACATATTCCTCTGATGTCAATAACGTTTCAACATTTTGCATGTTTTCTTGCCTGATTAAAGTGAAGTGTATTATAATGATGAAAATGATTATAAAGTAATAGTTACAAAGTAAAAAAAAAAGGTTAGATTCAAACAAACAACAGCTTTCAATCATATGATAACGCTTTCAATCATATGATAAAGAAGCAAATAATAATATATAATATATAAAGCAGTAATAATATGTTTCGGTGAGGGAAATCATAACTATAATGTGGCCTGAGACAAAAAAATAGTTTGACACCCTTGGTGTAGATGCTAGAATGAATGATTGGCGAAAACAGGACAGCCTAAAACAAAGCCAATTTGGCCGCACAGTAATCATTTGCCTTTCTGTATTTCATTTTATTTTGAAGACCCCTTTGTATTTCACAATTTGCATTTTTTTGTTACAACACTGTGTTTCATGTTGTTGCTGTAAGTATTAATGATCAGCTTGTATTGTTGTTCATGTCAAAAGTCATCAGTCGCAGGCCTCGTTCAGTCAAAACCGAAACACAAACTAGTTCACTGGAAAAACACAGGACTCAAAAGTAGAATGCTTCAGACAGCTGCTCATTTTCAATTCAGAAATAGTCACTCAATAAAAAAATCTAAATCTAAATAAAGTCCAAAAAGGCATGAAAAAAGGAGCAGAAAATGTTCTTAACTGAAGAGTACAAAACATCATAAAAGGGGCATGGTCAGTGCCTCATAGGTCTTGAACTTTACATTCCAATACAGGCAGTGTTCTTAGAAGCTGGCAAATTTGGGATTCCGCTTCAGCATCTTGCCTTTAAGTCTGCAATAATCTAAAGAGTAACTCACATATGCTCACGAGGAAAGAGATTTATGACCACTGATGGGAACAAGTCTACATTTTTTCCTCAGATCGCTTCATACTTTTGCTATAGAAGAAAAACAAATACAAATTCAACCTGTAAGCTGCCATTGTTATCTTTTCCCAAAAAGTCAGTTGATCTTAACAGTTAAATGAATTGGCTTTCTAAACATTAATTCAAATATCAGACTTGTTTGTTTCCCTCTTAAACACACTAAAACGCAACGCGAGCATTTTTAACACTTCTACACTCTGGAAATGGCTTTGAATTAAAATCAAAGAAGAAGAAAAAAAACATTTCATGTTCATTTAAATGAAGAGAATAATATTTATTTATCAGACACTCTCAGTTAATTGTAAGACAGTGCAAGTTACACTAATAGGTATCTTTATCAGTTATGAAGATATTTAGTAACAGTGTAAGTTGAGTTTACATTTTAAATAGAATAGTTTGCATTTTAAATAGAATAGTAATATTAATTGTGACAGAAACAATGCTAAGTAATCCTTGTATTTGTATTCTTTACCTTTTTTTTTTTTTTTACCATAATAAAATAAAGTTAAATTACAGTCACATCTAATTTTGGTTGTAAATCTTTCTCCAATACTTGGGCCCAAATAAAAACTGAAACATGTAAGTAATACAGCATTAGAATATCGATTTCCGTCTCCCTTCCTGCTGTATGTTAATTCGCGCTTGTTGTGCAGAATAATGGTGGGATTTGCATTAGTAAGAAGACGTGACAATCAAAAAAGCCCTAGAATAAGCAAATCAACATCAAGGCATTTGCCATGAATCAATGCAGCGCCCACTCGGCTCTTCATGAACTGATGAGCTCGTCGAGGTACAATATGAAGTTCCTCGTGTCCTGCAGCCACTGCAGCGCATCCAAAGCAACATTTGCATTTATGGATTTTCTCCGAACGCTGCGTTTTGTGTGTCATGCTCTTGCTTGCAGGGATTGGGATCCTTATTCATAGTCTTTATCCATTTCATCTGCCACATAGTTTTTTTTTTTTTTTTAAAATGCAAGCCTTTGGAATAACCCAGCAGAAACAGTTTTAAGTCAGTCAGAGGCCGGGTGCATTAGGGGTTTACATCAGTTACCTCGGGGCACTTTTTTTGTAATAAGCAGCGAGGGGGCTGTGCTACTCACGTACTGTATACATTTAGACAGTGTAGACAATAGCCTGTTTTAAATTGCAATTAAAAACAGCACCACCAATAAGTTGTTTGCCATATGCTATACTGTATATTTAGATCTGACAAAGATAAACTTGTGTATCCCCTTAACGCAATCTTAATGATGCATTATTTTATATTGTGTTCCAAGAACAGTCATGGGCACGCCATATCTAACCAGGTGAACGAAAACCCATGTTGTTAAATGTACATCTTTTAGCTAGCAAAAGTGGACATTGATAAGTATATTTGCATCACACCGCACTGTCACCATTCGCTTTGTTTTGGGAACAAGCAAAGTGTCACAACATAACAGTCTAGACAAGACCAACTCATCTTTACTTTTTTCAAGAAACCAAATGAAAACAACCGTGGATAGTGAAAGTAATGTTTTGAGCTGAATATTGAAAATAAAAGATCGAATTTTGTTGAACAATGTCTGATTGATGCAAGTATGTACAAATTAGGTTGCAAAATGATTCATCAGTCTTTAAATTATTATGATTTCAATATTGATTGGGGGAAAAAATGCATTGATGATATCATGAGATTTGTGGGGAAATTGTGTTTTACTTTGCTACCAGTCATGGCAAACTGAGAAGAACCAACAACTCCAGCAACCTGAACCTCAATGGAAGACACTCTTGAAAACACCATGATGTAGGCGTGTGCTCAGGTGCAAAATGTTTATTACCTTTTTGTTTTTGTTTTATAAATTGTTTGCTGTCAGTCCATTTTTACAATAAGATGAATTTGGCAGTTATGACCTGTATCAAATTTTTCTTTCAGCAACTTTGTACAGAAACCGCCCAAATGCAAATCTCTGTAAAGGGACATGAAGGCCCACCAGTGTTATCTTTCATTGTGTGTCATGAGCTTACTTGTTTAACGGTACACACATCTCATCTCTATGCAGCTCATAGGCTTCTGCTGCACCTGTTCTTGTCATTTGAGACAGCAACGCACAGACTCTTGCAGTAGCTATCATATCATCTCCATCATCCATTAACCATTGCCGTGGCTTTTCTGCGATATTACTCGATGGCTATTGGACCAGCTTTCAGTATCCTTCTAGTCTTTGAAATGCACAGCAACAAAGCTGCCATCCTATTTGCCCTCTCCTGCGACACATCATTCATTGCTGGCACTGCTTACTTTGTCCTTGTCAGTCCTGCCCTCAGGCCATCCACATGAGATCCCTGGCTTCACCACCCTTAAGGCCACAGGATATCCGCTTGGGATATTCCACCAGGCTGTCCCCACCAACCCCCGGGCTGTCCGCCTGAGGTCTCCTTGCATTGTCCAGCCCACTTCAGCTCCCTGATGCCATTCTGTTCCCCAACTATTTGCCCCTACATCAACTTATTTCTGTGCTGATTTTACTTGGTGTTTTACTTTTACTTGGTAATTTTAACTTGCAGGTGTGGCGAATGTTATAAACGGGGTAGCAATATCAGCACATTCACAGATCACTGTGCAGGTGCGTTACTATCTCGCTTTCGAGCCAAACGCTGCTTGCATGATTATCTTGAAGTGTAAGTGTTTGTGCTAAACAAAGTGGACAAGTTGCATCTCAATGCAAATCATTCTCCGCCTGTCATTCAGCCGCAGCTGCGGTGAAGCTCTGGCACATTGGCAAGTGAAACGGGCGGGTCGATAAGATTTTAACTGCATTTTAAAACGGGTAATGGTGGTCTTTATGTGTGTCATTGTCACTTACCCAAAAGTCACAGCTCCTAAGCATCACCATCCATCACCTGGCTGCCTGGAACATGCCTTCCTTTGCCAAACTGATTCACTTAAGCTCTGTTTGCTTGCTCTCAAAGTCACTTTCATTTATGATTGAGCTGGACATTGGCTACAATTGAATGCAGGGATGCAAAGCATAGGATTCCATCCATTCATTTTCTGTACCTGGGATGAGAATCAGCACCTCCAAATCTAAGACCATGGTCCACAGTCGGAAAAGGGTGGTGTGCCCTCTCCAGGTCGGGGATGAGATCCTGCCCAAGTGGAGGAGTTCAAGTATCTTGGGGTCTTGTTCACGAGAGGGAAGAATGGAACGGGAGCTCGACAGGCGGATCAGTGCAGTGTCTGCAGTGATGCGGACTTTGTATCGGTCCGTCGTGGTAAAGAAGGAGCTAAGCCGAAAGGTGACTCTCTCGATTTACCGGTCGATCTACGTGCCCTACCTTCACCTATAGTCACGAGCTGTGGGTCGTGACCGAAAGAACAAGATCCCGGATACAAGCGGCTTAAATGAGTTTCCTCAGCAGGATGTCTGGGCTCTCCCTTAGAGATAGGGTGAGAAGCTCGGTCATCCGGGAGGATCTCAGAGTAGAGCCACTGCTCCTCCACATCGAGAGTAGCCAGATGAGGTGGCTGGGGCATCTGATTCGGATGCCTCCCGGACGCCTCCCCGGTGAGGTGTTCCAGGCTCGTCCCCCCGGGAGGAGACCCCGGGGACGACCCAGGACACGCTGAGAGACTACGTCTTTCGGCTGGCCTGGGAACACCTCGGGATCCCCCCGGAAGAGGTGGACGAAGTGGCTGGGGAGAGGGAAGTCTGGGTGTCCCTGTTAAAGCTACTGCCCCCGCGACCCGACCTCGGATAAGCGGTAGAAAATGGATGGATGGATGGCATTTCCTGTACCGCTTATCCTCACGCTGGTCGCAGGCATGCTGGAGGCTATCCCAGCTATCTTCAGGCGAGTGGCGGGGTACAGCCTGAACCGGTCGCCAGCCAATCGCACGGCACATAGAAACAAACAACCATTCTTACTCACATTCACACCTACGGGCGATTTAGAGTCTTCAATTAACCTACCATGCATGTTTTTGGGATGTGGGAGGAAACTGGAGTATCCGGAGAAAACCCACCCAGGCACGGGGAAAACATGCAAACTCCACACAGGTGGGGCCGGGATTTGAACCCCAGTCCTCAGAAATGTGAGACAGATGTGCTAACCAGTCGTCCACCGTCTTTCCAAGCACAGGATTGCTTGCCTTAATTTAAGGTGCATGAAGCAGTTTTCTTCCAATTTTCCATTTGTTTCCTCAAAACAAATACGAGACAGAGTGTATAGACTTTTATGACTACACCAAAACATTTCCCTTGATAAACTATGACACTAAAACTTTAATTAAAAAAAGAAAACCCATGAGAGATAATGTAAAATTTATGAGTAAGTCACTGCCCGCTGTTTTGCTTAGGGTGGTTTTCACCATAAGGTTTTAATGATCAGAATGGTAAGTGTGATGGAAGTGTGCTGTTTAGCTTCAATAATTGAAAGGCTGCTGTGTGAAGCCATTCCAATCACAATCACACACAGCCCACACACAAACACACACGCACAAACACAGACTCAAAGCTTTTAGATTAGCCATGGATCAGGTGCTTATGTACATGTAAACTCTCACAGAAATAACATCTCAGTCATTAGAATCAACCAACAGAAAGATGATCAATAATTCATCCGTTCTATGCAAATAAGGATTGGATGATAATATGATAAGTAGAGGGGTAATGGCTCAACTGTTAATTAACAGAATGCATTACAAAAGGATACACTCAAACAGTAATAAATAATGTACTATTTGGCTCACCTCTTTGGTTTTTGATTTCTCCACATTCAGCCATCCATTTTCTTTATACTGCTTATTCTGATCTAGGTCACTGTGGCTGTCATGCTGATCACTGACTTGGCAGTCAGGTAAAAATGATCCCATGCCAGCTGCACAAAAATCAGAGTGTGAACCACTACACTATAAATGTCTTGTGTTTGCTTACAATGTCACAAAACTAAAATGGACTCATTTTATGCATATAAGATACTGAGCAGGTCAGTGCTGTTCTGTTATCTCACATTCAGGAAACCATTTTACCTTGGGTGTCATAGACCACAGATCAGATTGAGTTGGGCGCATGGGAAAAAATTGGTCTTTGTCTTTTCAGTATATGAAAAGGCAACTTCTCAAACTTTGGTGCCCTTCTTATATCTCTTGAAATATAATTTATAGGCAGGTGAGGGTTTATTTATTTATTTTTTCAAATGTCCCTTGGTATATATTTTGATCATTTCTTACTTCTTATTTATTGACTCAAAGATGTGAAAATGTTTCATAAACGTATTTCAATTTGCATGTGTAAAGTATGCGGCAGAATCCAAGGACCTGATGCAAGCCGGCACAAATGTTTTACAATGGCAACATCTGAAAGCAGAATTCCATTGTACGCCTGCAGTGTCTGAATATTTCTTTCCAGACCCAATTATTTTGTTATAAGGAGACGTTTTTTTTTTTTAAATAAGTCTCTAGCAGACTGGAAGAGACTACCACACATGCTGAGCAGCTGTGCAGCATTACAGAAACCCAGTGGTTCTGTTAAAAAAAAACTATTTTAGCATGTGAATGCGTCATTAAAGTTTATTTTCCAGTGATATCGGAATAAAGCCGTTTGATGTTTGTGTCAGTTTTGCGGTGGAGGTGTTTAGTCGCCCTAAGCGATTGTGAGTAGCCTCGCTGAATATCTAGCATACCACAATCAGGGAAATATATTTTTTTGGCTTAAATCCTGATTAGTTATATTTATACAATGAACCCTCTCAGTTGGAAGGGTTCACAGGTCAAATACCTAAATTCGCACAAAGATCCCAAACTGCCATCCTCCTTCTTGTCACGCACGTGAGACCTCAGCATACTGTAGCATTGCGAGACCTCCATTCAGTAACCATCTAAAAGATCATCTCCATGAGTGTGTTTTGCCTTTTTCCAGAAATGGTAAACCTAAGGATAATAAAATACGGAACATGATTACTGTACTTACATCTGCTGGTTGATTTACCTCACATGTCACTATGCATGTTCGTCACGTCATCAAAGTTAATGTTGCATTTACATTGTCTGTTTTGAGGCTTTTATTGAAATGTGGCGGCACGGAGGTTAACTGTTTAGCACATCCGCCTCACTGTTTCGAGGTTGTGGGTTCCTATCAGGTCTATGATCTTCCTGTGTGGAGTTTGCATCTTCGCCCTGTGCTTGCGAGTTTTTTTTTTTTTTTTTTTTTCTCGGGTACTTCCAAAGTACAACATTCCAAAAAACATGCAGGCAACGTTAAATAAAGTCTCCAATTTGTCCTTAGGTGTGAATGTGAAGTCGTTTGTCTTTATGTACCCTGAGATTGGCTGGCTCCAGGGTGTATCCCACTTCTCACCCCAAGTCAGCTGGGATAGGCTCCAGCACACCCGTGACCCTAATAACGATAAGCGGTATAGAAAATGGATGGATGGGTGGATAGTATTAATGTTTCTTTTTTGGTTCTACATGCATATGGTAATTAAAGCTGTTATCGATGTTACTCAGAACACTGTCCAATAAATAAAGATTTTATGATGGCTAAGGTTTGTCCTGTTGAGTTATTTTTCTCCCCATCATTAATTATAGGGAAAATTGAACTAAACATTTTGAATTAACCAAAGGTCGACCATCATATTTGATTGTGTGCCACTGTGTTTGAGTTGTACTTTAGATATTTGAATTCTCAGTTGGAATTTGTCTCCCCTTGTTGGTTTAGTTTTTTGGATGGTTTTACACTACATCTACATCATATGGTTCAAGTGACTCCAATTATTAATTCCCAGCATCAAAATTTTTAAATTAATTTACAAAAATAAAACACCTGGCCAATGTAGTTCTGTACCTCCATTTGGTTGTACGCATAGAGTAAAATCAAATATGCCACACTTGAGGGGAGGGAATATAACATTTTATAGAGGCACAATATCAGAATTGGGTATAAAAAGATAAAGTGTAAAGGCACTGTTTTGTGCCGTTTAATTTCTCTCTGGGAAAAGAAAGCTCCTTTCGGCGTTTGGCTACAAAGAAACAAGGTTAACGTTCTTTCCTTCAATCCAAGTGTCGGTATTGAGAATCAAAATGGCTGCTTTCAACAAGTGTAAACAGTTTGCGCTTTCAAATGACCCAATGCTGGATATTAGCAACGAAGCAAAGAGTGTTTACGCAATAGTTTGCGAGTCATTGTTCGGTGAGATAAAGAAAGGGAAACAAAGGCATCACATTTAATTAAGTGGTATAGGAACTTGCATCCATCATACTGAAGGAATAGATTTAAACTGAGTTCTTTGTTTTGATCTGCAGGACACAGCTATACTCACTTGGAGATTGTGTGATTTCAGGCTGTTAGGCCTGTGCGTGAGTAAGAACTAAAGGCAGAGAATATCTACAAGAATTTGTGTGTGTGCATATTATATCGACTTGTTCCAAGGCACACTCTCATTTACATATGAAGAACCAGGCCCACAGGTAGTAAGTGGACTTTAACAGTGAGCGCTGCCATTTATTGCTTTTCATGCTGCAGTGGATGCTTCAGAACTGCAACTTCTCAAACGTGGCAGTAAAATCCATGTACAAATGACCAACAGCCATCACTGTTCTGCAGTGAGAGCACATTCACTCTCGGTAAAAAAAACATAAAAACAAGAAGCCTCACTATGAATAATCTTCATTGTAAAGGCAGCAGGAAGAAGTACACTATTCTGTGATATGATAAGATTTGTCCTTCTTTTCCTCAACGTGAAGGGAAATGTATTTTGCGTTTATTGCACCAAATTATTTAAGGAGCAGAAAAAAATAAAAAATAAAAAGTTGTTAACCCTGTCTACAAATGAAGACAGTTTTGCATTTTCAGAGAATGATGAGATAATCCATCACTGTCAGCCTAATCTGAATTGCAAAATATTTACAAACCCAGAATGAACAGTTTTTGTCCCATACAGTCAGCAACATGGGAGATTTATAGCAATCTCATTATTCTAAACCTAATCTTAGTTGTGCCTGTGTTATTTATTAGTGATTTATAGTCATCCCATTTACTTATAAACCATGGGAGGAACTGTCAGAAAAGGAAAGACCAATATGCTAACAGACACTGGACAGTTGATATGATTATATAGCCGAGAAGCTTTTAGCTGTGCACAGATGTCATTTCACTTTGCAGCTGCAGTTTTGTCAACACTACTCAGCATAGAAATGCACTGATTACATGGAAACATTTACATCATTGTGTGGCAAACCATGAAGAAGCCATTAGCTTAATCACCTCTCTCATGACATTTACAAAAAAATAAAAATCCCAATTATTAAGATATTACATTACTATCATCATTATTATGATAATTATGACCATAAGGGACTATAGTGAAGTTGTACTGATTGGCATGGTGCTTTTCCACTCTCAGAACGGAGTAAATGGACCTTAAATTGTATTGACTAAAGGAATGCATTGCAGACTTGGCCCATCCTCTGTTATTCGCAAAAAAAAAAAAAGACCAATCCACTGTTTTTTCTTTGTTTTCAGCCCAAAGCAATAAAACTATTCCTTTGGTGTCATCTTGGTGTTGCGAGGTTTAATTTATAAATGGTGTAATTTTGTCTGTGTTCGACATGTCCTCTTTTGTTGCCGTGTGAATGAACAGTTGAAGTGAAAGTTTGTCCGTGCCTCTCTCCATATGCAGTTAGTAATAGATAGATAGATAGATAGATAGATAGATAGATAGATAGATAGATAGATAGTAATGTCACAGCAGCGATATTCACCATTACACTAATAACAAGACAATACAACAGCAGCATTTGAGGTGAACCCCAGGAATAGGCTCTAGGCCCTTCCATTACACTGGACCAAGAAAATGGATGAATGAATGTTATCTCAAGTTATCCCAATGTGGAGTCAGTGATAGACAGTGTCTCCACTGTATTATTTGTAATTTCTGTTTTTCAATATTTGGTTGAGTTATTGTGTTTAATTAACTCATTACCCAAAACATTTGTTGAAAATGTTATAATGTATAGGGAGTAGCTTCCTCTTACCTTGATATTTTCTTCACTGGCTTAAAAAAAAAAAAAAAAAAAAAAAATATATCCATCCATCCATTTTCTGAGCCGCTTCTCCTCACTAGGGTCGCGGGCATGCTGGAGCCTATCCCAGCTGTCATCGGGCAGGAGGCGGGGTACACCCTGAACTGGTTGCCAGCCAATCGCAGGGCACATAGGAACAAACAACCATTCGCACTCACAGTCATGCCTACGGGCAATTTAGAGTCTCCAATTCATGCATGTTTTTTGGGATGTGGGAGGAAACCGGAGTGCCCGGAGAAAACCCACACAGGCACGGGAAGAACATGCAAACTCCACACAGGCGGGGCCGGGGATTGAACCCGGGTCCTCAGAACTGTGAGGCTGACGCTCTAACCAGTTCACCACCGTGCCGCCATATATATCTCTCTCTCTCTCTCATGACCTTCTGCAAACAATCATAACTTCTCCAAGGCAAGTGTGCTGGAAACTTTTAAGGCACTATAAACAACCATCCAGACACCTAAGCATTTCAAGTAGAAAAGAGAGCCAGCAGCTTTTCCAGCAGCTGAAGACAATGTTGGAACTGTACAACTGTAGATGTTTCACTTCTAACCAAAACACAGCACAGAAACTGTATTTATTTTAGACATGAATGACATGCTCATAAATACAGACTGCAGCGATTTACACTTTCCATCCTAGAATTATCAGATCTAATTGCTGCATTAGACACACAATACTATTTATCCAACTAAATGGGGATTTCTGGTGCCATTAAGAACATTATTTTTTTTTCGACTTGAAGGGTTGGCACTGCTTGATGTCGAACTCAGCCCCTTAAAAAAGTCAAGAAAGTAGAATGTCTGCAGTTTTCACACGTTTCCTTTTTACAGTAGCGTTTTGCATGTTGACAAATGCATTTAGTTAGCGCTGCTGTATTTCCAGCCCATAACACACTTGTGATCTGATTTTGATTATGAAAATTCCACATATCATCTGGGGAAGGTTAGCTTTCTGTAGAGGGCGTCAAAATGAAACTTGCATAGGCTGCGTTTTAGTTTTTATGCTCCATATGTCTGGAAATAACTACTGGCAAGCTTGAGGTTTGCTTCAATGATTTCTTTACTTCTTTCTCCTTCCAACTGCCGTTCACTGAAACAGGTTTGTGACAAATAATTCACATTTATCACTGCACCCTATACTTCACTCTCCTTTAAATGAATTCCATCTTATTTTCTCATTTCTTTTGTGTAATGTCGTCTGTTGCATTTTTCAAATTGCTTTGTTGTGACAGCAACATTTTAACTTTCCGAGGTGAGTGTTTGGTTGCTCATTCGTCATGCTAACTGGCACTATAAGTTACGTAACCTTGTATGTGTGAGGAATTTAGTAGGTAAATGAATATGCTTTATTGTTCGGTCTACGATCTCTTCTGATTTGTTGCAGCGCCAGTATGGTTTAGTGTGACCAATTTCTCAGTGAGTGACGAAACACAATGCTATTACTTTATGAAAGATTTGATTGGTTGTATGCAATTTCAGTTGTAACGAACAAATAATAACACTTATACATTTCATTACATCAATCCAAATCAAGCACACAGCCCTCACCAAAAACAAAAATCTAAAAATGTTATTTCAATGTTCTCCTTGCCTCAACTTTGGTGAGCATCAGTACTAACCTTAGTGTTTAGCTTGGTGTGTGGTGCCTTTACAACCTTTGTTAAAAAAAAAAAATATATAATATATATATATATATATATATATATATATATATATATATATATATATATATTATTATTGCAAAAGCAATATACTACAGTGACTGTGTTGCTTTTGTAGCATGTTACTCCTACGTTCCTGCTCTGCTGAAGCCTCTGTGTATTTGGCCACAGTTCTTGGAATGTGTATAATAATCCGTTGCGGTAAACTGCATCTGTAAAGTCAAATAATTCACCAGACATAATACTTTAACCGTATGAGATAAATGAAAATAACCTTGGATCTTGAAGCCATATTGAATACTGTTTGGAGAGACCTGTCCTTTTATTAAAGCTGGGTTTTGGGTAATCATGGTTACTATTAACTAAGGGGAAGTCACTCACCCAGATTACCCTTTAGCCTTGGAAGAATACACCCTGTACCTTTGACTAGTTATTGCTTCCCACTGCACAGATCATACATCTATTCTATTGATTGGTCTTGTCCACTCCAGAGGTCTAATTGTGCAGCGGGCCTCGAATTTCGCCAACAGTAACAGGTTACACAGAAGAATAAAGATGCATTCACAAGATATTGATCAAAAGGAATCCACACCTCCAGCAAAATTAACGAGACAATGCATATGGCTCAATACTGCTTTCCTCATTCCGCACCCCTGTCTCCCCTTCCATGCTGCTTGTTTGTAATCCAATTGATACTGATGGTTTGGATTTACAAAATCTATTTTATGTTGTGCGGCACGGTGGGCGACTGGTTAGCACATTCTCACAGTTCTGAGGACCCGGGTTCAAATCTGGCCTCGCCTGTGTGGAGTTTGCATGTTCTCCCCATGCCTGTGTGGGTTTTCTCCGGGTACTCCGGTTTCCTGCCACATCCCAAAAACATGCACGGTAGTTTAACTGAAGACTCTAAGTTGCCCGTAGGTATGAATGTGAGTGTGAATGGTTGTTTGTATATATGTGCCCTGCGATTGGCTGGCAACCAGTTCAGGCTGCCTGCAGTTAGCTGAGATAGACTCCAGCATACCCGCGACCCTAGTGAGGATAAGCCGTGTAGGAAATGGATGGATGGATATTTTATGTTGTCAAATACAAAACTGCCACTATATTCCATTTAGGGATAGTAGCTGCTGAGAAGTTGAAAAAATGGTTTTAGATAGATAGATAGATAGATAGATAGATAGATAGATAGATAGATAGATAGATAGATAGATAGATAGATAGATAGATAGATAGATAGATAGATAGATAGATAGATAGATAGATAGATAACACAAAATTTAACATTCTCGCGAAGACCATAATCATGTTTTCTCAAGAGTTTCTTTTGGATTGCAGTGGAAATTTAAATGTGTAATGTTCTGTCTGAATTTTCCTTTTTTGTTTGTGTAGTTAGCTTGCACCTGTTTCTTCTGTGTCTGCTCCCCTTGGGTGGTCCAGTGAGCTGTGTGGATTGAGCAAAGAGGTGTGCACCTGGGAGCTGTTGGAATTCAATTTAATCAACTTAATTGTGTGAGTTTTGCTGTCTTCCTGGCGACCCTACTTTTCCCTTCTTCCTGTCACCATAAGTCACATTTTTCTTGTCTTTGTGGCATGCTTGTTTTTGAAGATAAATATGAAATTATTTTCCAAACTGCCAAGGGAAAAAAAAAACAAAAAAAAACAACCAGTGCAAGCAAATGCAATACATGCTGTTGTTACCAAATGCTGCAAAACAAATCCCAGATAGGTTATAAGCCAGAATAGTCACAATAGTGTGACAAAGACTGATATCACAATTACTGTTTGACTTCTCTCTACTCCTTTTCAGACCATCAGTACCTGGTGTTTTGGTAGGGAGATCAAATTTATTTTGTAAACGTGTTTTTTTTTTTGGTACTCGTTTGAAATAAACAAATCAAAACCTTAAATTAGAAGTTTTTTAAACAGGTTGATTGTAGATTGCCGAGAACTCCCAACTATTCTCTATTCACCAATATGTTTTTGTTTTTTTCACTGGAACTTCTGCTATCCGCTGATAAACTCACCTATTCACGGCCTACTCTCCCAAGACCTGGCCGATAGGAAAGTATTAATTGGTGTCATAACGTATGTTGACATGATACATCTTGACTGTTCTAAGATCTTGTGTTTGTTGGGGAGGGTCTACGTTTAGCTTGTGTTGTTAGAGAAAGCTACGGAGAGTCTGCCGCATGTGTATGTTTTTGCGCTGGTTAGTGGTTATCGACAAACTGAAGCTATCAAACAACTTGTGCTTACTTGACAATTGCTATTTTAACAGGTTGTGAAGGACACATACACCCACATGTACGGTACATATTTTTTTCAAAATCAAATTATCTGTCAACCATTTTTTTATGGGTCATGTCAGATGAGTTTGAAATTATATTAAATTGTTTTGGTATCATAGTTTCTGGTGTCTAAATTAACGATAAATGTACGTAAATGAAATATGAGATCAGAAAACATGGATTGTGCGGCATGGTGGACAACTGGTTAGAGCGTCTGCCTCACAGTTCTGAGGACCGGGGTTCAATCCCCGGCCCCGCCTGTGTGGAGTTTGCATGTTCTCCCCGTGCCTGCGTGGGTTTTCTCCGGGCACTCCGGTTTCCTCCCACATCCCAAAAACATGCATGCGAGGTTAATTGAAGACTCTAAATTGCCCGTAGGTGTGAATGTGAGTTTGTTTGTTGGTATGTGCCCTCCGATTGGCTGGCAACCAGTTCAGAGTGTACCCCGTATCCTACCCGATGATAGCCGGGATAGGCTCCAGCACGCCCGTGACCCTAGTGAGGAGAAGTGACTCAGAAAATGGAAACACGGATGTTGCAGTCAGCATGGAGAGTACAAATGTATCGGTACTGGATCACATTCGAGACACGGATTAAAATAATACGAATGTGGTTGACTCTAAGGAGATTATTATGAAGTAGATTTTTCGAAGCCACAGGGCAGAAAAGCACTCAAACACTTAATTAGTCACACTCGATGCATGACTCTCCCATGGCGAGACCCAGTGCAGAGGTTTTGGGTGTCAAGCATCCCGCTGCCTGTTTTCTCTCGGTGATCTTAGCAACAGAATGGAACAGTTTCATCATTAGCTCCTCTGATGTATCATGCACGCCGACCATACACACACACACACACACACACACACTTATGCAGTCGCTAACCATGCGACTCGCCAGCTCAACCGTTTTCATCTCCCCCAAGAGTGGAGGGTTCTCTTAAGTGAAAGGTTGGAGAAGGTGAACTTTCATAGTTGGTAATTAAGGTTGTTAAGAGTGTAAAATGTTACCCATAAAATGTGCTCCTCGCTGGGTCAATTTGCTCCTGCACCTGAAGGGAGCACTCCGAATTAAACAACTGATCAGGATGATCATTAAGCAGCTAGCATTTTAGCACTTTTACAGATCCATTCTACAACATTGTGGAATTGTATGGTGCAGTGATGTGCCCTTTGTGTTTTATGTGTTAAAATGAAGTGTTAGGTGTGCTAAAAACCTTTACTATATTATAGTTTGCAATTTGTAATCCTTTGGCGCTTATTGAGCTATACCAATGATGGTGATTTAAGTTAATCGCGGACATGATGTCAAAGCTAATGAATCAATTGCTCACACTGTACGGACAGAAATAGTCATGACTTGAATGCTAACGTTCCTGGTAATGCAAGTCCTGTTGATCAGACCTTCCAGGATTTTGCAATTTCTTTATTTACTAACTAGACTTCACATGAATGGCCACATGAATTCAGTACAAAGTACAATTTTGGCCAATCACTGAAACATTTCTGTGAATCTAGGGAGTCATCAAATCTACATCAACAATTCACTTAAGCCTAAAGGCATTTTCACCCTGCACTTAGCAACGCGCAAGCCGGCGTCGACTTTCCCATTCATTGCGTATGTGAATGGAATATTCTTGAGCGGGGTCACGGTGATGTCAGAAAGTGCGACCAATAGGAGAGGGCCTGACGGAGTGTTTTTTTTGGGTGGACTTGTACTGTAAGCAGCAAGGGGAAACTGGAGAAAGTCAGAATAAAAGCTATGTCCCACTATCCCGAGCTGCGGGTGCCTGGGACAATAGAAAAATGATACACCGAGATTCTGCAGGAGGCTTTCAAACTTCTCCCTGCTCAGCCTGAAATAGACTTTGAAGCGTTCTTCGCAAGAACTATAGCTCATGAACCAGTTTATAAACTGAAATTAATATGGGATGGACCCATTCGATTTTTTTCACAACAAGTTTGTCACGGTTTATGTACATTCCTGTAGGTTTTTGTCAGTTTGAAAATGGTCCAACATAATACATTTATCCGCCTGCCTGCAGTACTCGGCCACTCATTTCCAGGAATCAAGCACCTACTCATAGCATTCCATGCACATCTGCAACTTTAATGAGTTTTTTTGTTGGGCATGTGAATGTGTGGTCATTCTGCATTGCATCATGGACATACAGAATATGCCATTTTTCGGCTTGTTTACTACAACGTACTCCGACGTGGCCTGTCACGGTGTTTCATCAGTGTGTATTTCTGTTAACTTCACATTTTGTCAGCCAAATTTAAGTATGGTCAGACCTTGCTGTGTTATGGGGTGACACACTTCCTTTAGTGAAGATTTTGCACTGCTGATTGCTTACTGACTGAACTACTGCTTATCTGCATCTGTATATTATATGTATATATAGTGTAACTTTTTACCAATAAAGGGAGCTAAGAAAGGTAAAGGTAAAATTGATGTTTAATGTTCATGGAGCCGTTTCATTGGTCAATTATTATTTCCACATTGTTTTCTGTATCTTAAACTATATTCATTCTCTAAAATGTATTTTTGTGGGGGGTTTTCTGGAAAAAAAATATTGGGTTTATATTATTTCCTGTGGGATATTTTGCTTTGGTTTTCGTTTGATTCTGTTTTAGTCAGACATTTTGGCTCCGCTTAGTCACGAAAACCTACACTGTTGCACTGTAAATGCACTGAAATCGTCACATCAAGCGGCAATCAGGAAGGATTCTTTTCACATCTATGACACAGCAGCGAACAGCAACAGAGTGCTCATTTAAGTGTGTGGATTTTGGGTAATCACAAGAAGCCCTTCTCAGATGCAGAAATATTAAAAGAATGTATGACTGAAGTGATGGACGTGATGTTTGAAGGTAAACAGAAAGAAGAAATGACAGCTAAAATGAAGCCAACCCCCCTGTTTTATTCAATTATTTTTTTTAAATTGATGTCAAAATGGAAATGTCATTTTAGCTTTGTTGCTGTTTTGAATGAAAAGGACATTTTGTTTAGAAAATTACAGTATTGTCACGTGACCTGACCAACCTGAATAAAATGTACCTTTGACTCATGAAAAAATATATTTATTTGGCTCTTTAATATTTGTATTTGCGGACCCCTGATTTGGAAATTGTTTATGTGCTGCTTATCTTTCTTTCGACGATTTTTAAGAAACCAAACTTTTGAATCGTAGTGTATACACAATACAATTGTTCAATTATTATTCTAAATGGGATGGGGAAATCCCTCAGAATTTTCGAAACTCCATTTTCAATACCTATGCTTTACTGAGCAATTTAGTTCCAACAAGGTCTATAAGCAGTTAACTGTGTGTCTTGGTAAGCAGTTAACTGTGTGTCTTGGTTCCATGTCTTGGTTACTAACACCCCCCCCCCCCCCCGCTCCAATGGGAAAAAAAAGACCATATATGGTCACCAACAAGGTGGCTTTATAGATGGCGCTGACATTTGCGGTTACACCTCTCAAGCACATGTGAATATCAGTTTTCTATCCACTGTAGTCTGCTCCATTTTTCTCTGTCGTCATCTTTAACCTTTTTCTTGATTTACTCCACCTCTGCTCCTTTGTCGATCACGCTGACAGACAAGAGTAATTCCAAATTCCCGTTCTGGCCGCCATTACCTCTCTTATTTACCTGTCTCTCTACATGCATTACGACGTCTATCTGCACAGTGAAAGGGCCAGCTCTATTAATTAGGAGCGCGGTACCGTTAAAAGGATCCACGGGGAGAGGTGGGTTGCGGTACCGCTACTCTCAACCTGCCTACCGTGTCCTCCCACAGTGTTGGTGATTAATGATGTCAGCCATATCAGGCGGCCCTTATCAGACACGGATGCTCTCACCAAACAAAGCCAGGGTTAGAAACTCGCTGTTTAACTGATGAAGTGGGACCGATGGCGAGGAGAAGCAGAGTGTCACCATGCATGCTAATGAGCTTGGGTGTCGATTGGTGAGAGAGCACCTGGGAACATTAACTGTTCACCACAGTTTGAGGGGAGTGACAATTGTGTCATCGTCTGTGTGTTTGTTTGCATCATTGTTTGATGCCAAGCACATCCAGCAATGTCTTACACAAGAAGGCACACTCCCTCATTACAAATTCAATGTTTCCTTGGTTATTGTTGAAATGTATTCGCCGCCACACCTGTGCAACTAATGAGATTAGAATTTCCTCTATAAAGGTTTTTTGTTTTTTTTTAATGTGGGAAATGCCAAATTTGCTTGTGGTTCATGGAGCATGACCCAAGACTTTAAACTTCTCACTGTGGGGTGGGAAAAAAGTTTCTCCTACGACTCAGTGAAAAGCAAAAATAAATTCTTCCATCTGCCTTTTTCATCCCGATTTGCACAAAAATGTAAGGGTTCTAGAGTCTCCCCTGGCCCAAACTTTCATGGATAATCAGTTTAATTGCTGAATCCTGTTAACAAACAAACCGATCCTCCCATCACACTTTAGTGCTTGCACTAGCTCAGTGGTTCTTAACCTTGTGGGAGGTACGGAACCCCGCAAGTTTCATACAGAGTGCACGGAACCCTTCCTAATTCGAAAAATCAAACATGGTTTATTTCAAATTCAAAACAGGTACATATTTTATTGTCTGTGTAGATTCTCAGTCATCCAGGTCATGCACAAAATGAACCACGCGTCAGTTGCACACAAAATCACTGTGTTAAAAGAACAAAACCAACAAAACATGAATTTCACACAAAAAACAAACACAAAATTCATTTCAATGAAAATTTACTGTAAGTGAATGTCAATTTTGCTGTTGCCATTCCCCTTGGTAAGTGCCACTCTCATATCAGAGGAATGGACTTCGTTGTTAAAATTCAATACTAAGTCAGTTCCTTTTCTTCATGTTATTTCTACAATACTCGAAAAGCATTCATTGGTAAGAGTAAATTTTTTGGGCTGTTTTTTATTATTGGATGCACAGCAATGCTACTCAAGTCAACTGTATCGTTGAAATGTTGTTAAATAAAGATAGTTTTAAAAAGAACAAAGCATTTCAACTCAAGGCGTAGCGCCTTAATGGTAAACGGCAATTTTGACGCTCCCTTGCTGCATTCAAAAGGCAACGTGAAAAGGCTTTTATGGATAAAGCACGCACGCACACACGGTGTGTGTTGAGTCCGCCGTCGAAACCCAGCGACTGCCTCACCGAGCCCCTGGGGTTCGATCGAACCCAGGTTAAGAAACACTGCACTAGGTAATTACCAATTACCAAATAAATATATCAAAAGTGGAAGCAGGCCGGAACACCTGAAAACCATTTCTTAGGTCCTATAAATTAAATGAGTCAGAATTAAGTAATAATCAGGCAATTCTATGTAGAAGCTTATTATATAATTGTCAGGGAAACTGACTGCAAACGGTTTAAATAACCTGAACAGGAATAAAAGAATATAACTTTTCTTATTCTTCTGTTCAAAGTATAAAACAAGAAAGCAAATTGAATCACAATTACAAATATAACAGTTTAACGGGCCGTGAGGAACATGCTGAGTGTGCCTTTGTTGCCTTCTGCAGCAAGGTTACACGGCGTAATGAGCCCTTTTAGAATTAGTGATCTTATCAGATGTGACGGAAGCACTGAGATCAGTCAAAGAATCTCTGCGCCTAATCTGCCTGAATCCTCGTCATGAGTTATGCCAGTTATCCCTTGGTTATGAGATATCGGCTCTGATACACTCGCTTCCAACTAAGGCGTCTATGTGCGTTGCATATACTGCAAAGGAAGTTAGTGAAGCCTTCCACGTGCGATAAATCAGTTCTATCTGTCCCCAGCTGAGAGAAATGGAGAGCGGAAGAGAAAGATTGGATTTCGCCTCTCTGACGATGTGCCACTACAAAGGCGATATCTCTCCTCCGTGCTTAGATTGCTATCTCTTATGGGACAGAGACGGAATACTGTATGAGACACCTTGTGAAGATGCTTGGCAATATAATTATTATAGATGAAAGTGACCATTGGCCTTTTAGTTGAATTGAATTGAACGTAATTACCACAATCTTAAGCGTGCCTTTGATTGTTTTCCGATTGGAGAAACATTTGACAGTACCGCATTTTCGACCATTTTCGACCATAAGGCGCACCGTATTAAAAGGTGCAGTCTCAGTTACGGGGTCTATTTCTGTATTTAACACATACATAAAACGCAGCGTATTATTAGGCGCTAAAACATACACTAGCATGCATGCTAGCGTATGTTTTTAAAAAGGCAGCAGGAGCAAAACTGAATTCGGTTGTACTTTATTGAAGTATTTAACAATGTACTCACGTTATTTTTTGATCAATCCTCATCCACAAATCCATCAAAGTCCTCATCATCTGTATCCAAAATGACCAGCTGGGCAAGTTCTCCATCAAACATGCCGGGTTCCCTCTCGTGCTCGTCATTGTCGGAGTCAGTCTTGTTTCTGGAGGGCTGTTCACCAATGATGGCGGCTTTCGCGAAACAGTCAAAGCAGATACCTGAGACCATGCCTCCATTTGCGAACCATGGATTCATTGATCTTGAATTCTCTCGCAGCTGCTCGATTCCCATGTTCCTCCGCGTAACTGATAGCTTGCAGTTTAAACTGTGCTTCGTAAGCGTGTCTCTTCGTAGGTGGCATTTTCGGGAGTCCTTAGCCAAACCGATGTTGTTTTGCACTACGCACATACCGGAACTATATACCTACTGGGGGCGTGCCTTTAGGGTCCTCTTTCACGCACACCCTTCCCCCTTTAACGTACGCATGCTGTCCTCAGTCACGTCCGCCTTTCCTCTATATAAGAAGCGTGTCGGCAGGAAATGCTCCCAGTCAGTCAAGCGGGGCGCTCATCAAAGTTACACAACAACAGTTACAGATTTTGGAACTCGGTGCACACATAAGGTGCGCCCCATTATAAGGCATTCCATCCATCTCCATTTTGAATTTAAGACTTTTAAGTGCACCTTATGGTTGTGAAAATACGGTACTTGTGAGAAGCCAGCTTTAGCATCTACTTCATGTTTGTAGTTAATAGTTGGATGAGCAAGTGAGTTTACGTTCAAGAAACGATTCAGATGAAGTCCTCTGACTGTCCAAAGTAAACACTAGCAAACAAAGAGATTGGTGAATATGACAGAAGTGTAAAATACCATAGATATTTTATTCATAAACAGCATATAGCATAATGTGCAGCACACATTGCTCATTTATTCATTTGCCACACTTGGAAATTATTGCCTTAAAACTTTGAATTGTAATATATTAACAGTTTTGTTAAGAGGAATGGTCCAAAATTCATCCTGATTTTTGTGCACATCTCATCTGCAATTTTCCCTCCCTGTTCTGTTAATGATGACATGTTAAACTCTCTAAAAATATGAAAACATATACCGGTAATTGTTTCTGTGGTATTAATTTAAGCAGACTCTGTTTGTTTATTCTTATGATTTAGATGAAGACTAGACTATTTTAGAGCAATTTATGCAGAAACGTAAGAAACTCCAAAGGGTTCACATATTTTCTCCTCCCACTATATCTGAGCACCACCACTGTTGTGTAGTGCCGGCTTTCTTCATCCCAGGGTACACCAATTTGCCCCATGTCTGCTCGTAGGTACTCAACCTTTGGGTGGTTACAATGATCGTTTTCCTTGTCGGAGGTCAGAAATTTTGGACTTCCCAGTTTTCTGTAATGCTACATTAATCTCATGTCATTTAAACAAACCTGTTGCAGCCCTCTATATCCTCTCAAATGATGTTGATTGACTCACAAGTGTAGATCAATTTTTGCCTGGCAAAACAGATTCCAGAAGGTGCAGTGGGATTACTGCTGTAATCCAGCAGCCTCGTAAAATTGTCAGCCTGCCAAGAGGACAACACCTGCTTTCTATTTTGATGCTTTCTGTGCTGACTTCACAAAGTGTGTTTACCAGTCCAGTATTTGTCAATAATGTATGTGTTTCTGCAATCAATGCACAGCCAATAAAGTACACTAAAGAAATAATTGAAAGTCTGTCATTGCCCTGACATCCATGTCTAAACCTCTGACCACAACTGTATCAAAACAAGCTCTGATACTCTTGGCAATATATGCAAGCGTCAATTCAACCTGTGTTGAAGTGGTCCGTGAGACTCATTAGCACCCGCCTCTGTGGTTCATACTGTGCTTCCCCCGAAGGCATTTCCTGCACTATTAACTTAGACAGCAGTGAGATTTCAAAATGCCTAGGCAGACTGATGCCTTCCAAACCAAAGTGTGCTCCTTTCTTTAATTAGCATTTTCAAACATATTTCCCTCTGGCCTCACAGGACCAAAACGCTGCCAAATTAATTATTAATGTCCTTGCTTTTTTTCCACTTTCATTTTCTCCCTCCTTTGAAAGCTGTGATAGTTTTCAAGTTTCTACCACATTGGATTTGAATGCAGGTTGAACATTTAGTGACAGTTCTTGCCTCAGGTGTGCTTTAAAAGAAAATGTTCCGTGTGCACAACGATTAATTTGGAACCAAATCAAGCAGGTGAGCTACATTTATGTCCACAAATGCTTGAATATGGGAGGATTTGAAGCCCAGAGACTACTTTGGAATTGTGTTTACGTTTGTTTGTTTGGAGACACATTTGTAGTATTCACTGTAAATGTTTCATGGTGCGGTAAAAAGTATAATTACCTGATGAAAACTGGATGAGTTCTTCTCAGAAATTCCTTCAGGTGGGGAACAGAGTGTTCTTTCTTTTTGTATCTGTCATAAAAAGAAGCTAAAGTGAGGCCACCGACTTAAAAGGGATTGGATTCGAGGCACAATATGTTTGAAGAGATAAAATTGAAAGGGGGTGAAATGACCCTTTTTTTTGCTCCTTTGGCCTTGACTAGCCCCCATGAAAGAAGTGGGGGAATAACAAAGACTCACTTTGACCATCACTTTCACATTAGCTCATGTCAAACACAGAACCTCTTGAATCCGTTACCATTTACATGGACACAATCTGGTCATCTGTTGTGCATAGTGAATTTCTAATTTAGTTTGAGTAGTGTAAATTAGTTTAACAAACTTTGCTGCACACACAAATTATGAGGCAATGACTATTTCAAGACATAATGGTATAACACTAATTGGTTGAGTTCCATTGGTTGAATGATCAACAACTGCAAAGGTTTTGAGATAAACTCCACCTCACAACTGTTGCTAGACTTCAGGAGCAAACAAACAAATACAATTTTTACAATAAATATTCCTCACAACTACTTGAAATACCATTTCTGTTACAACACAAGGAAGTAAATCCAGTTCGATCATGCAGTCTGTATTCTCTAAATATATTTAAATCAGCCTCATTTAATTCATTACTAAATTGGGAAAAACAAACCAGATGAGCATAATATTGTCACCAATTATTTGGTAAACGCCATCAAATATTGTGAGCTGGAGCCTATCTGAGTTGACTTTGAACGAGAAGCGGGTTGCACCCTGGACTGATCAAATATCCAGTCACAACTATGGAAAATTTTGTCTTCATTTAAAGTAACAGGCATATGACCCACAGATCCATCCATCTTTGGTATTGCTTATCATAATTATGGTCATGTGTGAGCTGGAGCCTATCCCAGCTGGCATTGGGTGAGAGGCGGGGTACACCCCGGACTGTACACCAGCCAATCACAGCGTGCAATCGAAAGATGCAAGACTTAATTAGTGGTATCAAAGTGGAACTACCACCTACACAAGCATCCACATCCACACGCACACTCAATGACATTGGTGGCATGCCATCATGTAACCAGTAGACACAGTTGCAAGATGGCTGTGAAACTTTTGGAATTACCTGGATTTCTGCGTAAATTCATCATAAAATATGCTCCGGTGTTATTTCAAGTCACAACAACAGACCAAGTCTTCTTGAAGGAGGTATGGCGTCTTAATGGTCCATATTTCACCAGCAAGTTGATATTATGTATTTTTTGCTCAAGAAAATGAGACTGGCAGTCATTTATAAGAATAGTAATACATTTGGAGCAATTAGTAAATAACTAATTGCCTTTGGAATCCCCCTTTTCGTCACCAAACCTCGCCCCCTCCACCCCACCCCCCCATGTCTTGGTGTGATGTCAGTGGCAGAAGAGGAGACCAAATTCACTGCATAGCCAGTATGAAAAAAAGAAATGTACTATATAATACTATAAAGTGGCAATATTTAGTCATATTTTATATATTGTAGCTGTCGGGCAGACTCCCCTCATCTCTCCAAAAAAATGACAGCTTGCTTGAGTTTCCGAACACTGCTTTGTTCAAGTTGGCATTATACCTTATACCGCTGTCATATATCGTTGCACACGCGCTACATTTACTCCGTTACATTTACTCTAGTAACATTTTCCATAAACTTTACTTGTCAGAGTATTTTAAATGCACCATACTTTTTACTTTGGAGTATTTATGTGAAGAAGGATCGATACTTTTACTCCGTTACAATGATGGACATGCCTTTCGCTACTTTTATTTATTTATTCTTGCGTGTGCGTCTCTATTTTTAGACTCCATCTTCGACTTCCGCATAGGGTGCCTGTTGCGACAGTTTAACATGATCACTCATGTCATTTGAGTCCGATTCACCAATTAGACGACACAAGGCAGTCACATGACCGTGCACGTCGTCTTTGCGAGCCAATCAAAATGACTCATTTTGGGGGGAAAAAACAGCCGCGCGACTTTGTTTATTTTACAGACTCCAAAAACAACAACAGCTTTATCATGCAGCTCTTAAATTGTGACTGCCCAAACTTGGATATTTCAGCCCACTTCTAACTTGAGAAAACACCTTGCGGTAAGTTGCAGAGGTTTCTATTGTTGTTTTGGCAATGGATATGGCAAAATTAGCACTATCCATATGGTGTCACACACGCACATGCACACACAATCAATAAGTCTGTTCAGCAAACAGCTTCTTCATGAAGTCATTTAAGTGAATAAAGCAAATAATGTTTCTGTAGGGCCCAATGTATGTGTTGCTGGTTTTTGGGCAGTTAAAAATTTAAATGGTGGCACGTGTGTATAGACTCCCATATATTATTATTTTATTTGATGTTCATGCTCTGATAATAATAATAAATAATAATAATAATGAAAAAAAAAATCTGAAGTTACTCACAAGTTACATTTTAGTTTTATCATTGAGTACTTTTTTCCTTAAGTAAATATTTGGATGACTACGTTTTACTTTTACTTGAGTCATATTATTCTAAAGCAACAGTACTCTTACTTGAGTACAATATTTGGCTACTCTACCCACCTCTGCTCATATGAACAGCAGCTACACTGTAACAAATTGTCCTTTAAAATAATCGTCAATTACTGGCACCTGTGTTGCCAGCTTGTTATTATTATTATTATTTTTTTTAGAGCTCTGCTACTATTTAACTTCTTATTGTAATTGCTGAATTACAGATTACTGTATTTTCTTTATTTACAATATAATACTGGCAACAGGGGAGCCAGCATTTTTCTGTTATTTTACAGTGCACTATTGTTTTGTCATGATCTGTGTTTTTGCCTTCATTTTGATTAGCTCAGAGAGAAGGTCAGATCATTCTGTCACGTTGCGAGGTGTGAGAGGAAAAAAGGTGGAGGACCCAGCGCAGGGGGTAGCAGGCAGGGTACGTCTCAAAAAAGGATTAATTTTCAAAAACACACAAGGGCAAACAAGGCACATGGAAAAATCTATGAATTAAGTCAAAAAAAAACAAAACTAAGTTCAAAGTAACAAAGAAAGTCAAGGACACAAAAGACTCACCACGACAGGTAACTCGACAAAGTAGACACATGACTTGCAGCGACAGACAACAATTATCTGACAAAGACTCAAAGAAACCAGTGCACTAAATACAGGCAAACTGACGAGACAACGTGGAATAACCTGGACAAGACACGAGTGGCTGGAGGAAGCTGATCGGTTGACACAAGGTAGAGGGCTAAGAGACAAAAAGTGGTGGCGAGGTGGAGAAAAAAAACAAGCAAACGAGACATGAACATGCGACAGGTAAACTTGACAAAACATGAGACAAACTAAATCTAATCAAAACAAAGTCAACAAAAACACAGATGACAGTAACAAAAGTCGCTGTAAAATGCTGGCAACCCTGCTGCCTGTATTTTACTGTAAAGAAAGAAAATACAGCAATATACTGTAATTTCATGAGATCAGCAATTACAGTATCACACTGTGAAGTTGAAAACAGTAGCTGAGCTGTAAAAACAACAAGCTGGCAACACAGCTGTCAGTATTTTACTGTTATTTTACAGGACATTTTGTTACAGACTCCCAGTGTTCATGTGTCCATCAAATCAATATGGTAGCATAGAGTATTTATACGGCGTCTCCGTCTTGATTTGCAAATCTGGCCCAGAATGCAATACGATTTATGGTATATTACCGTATTTAATGAAAACCCATACCCACAAATGTATCCCATAATGCATTTTAGTGTATAATATTAATTAATTCTTTAAATGGAAAACAATATGTTGCTGTCAGAATTTGACAGTTTTTTTTTTTTTTACAGCAATACGTTACAGTGTAGTGCTCCAAAATGATGTTCATTCGCTAATTTCATTTGCTGAAAAATCAAAAATTTATATATATTGATATGATACAAACACGGCACGCGAAAGCCACATCCTTGCAAGCCTCATGAACCTAAGCAATCACATGTTTTTGCTTTGCACTCTGACCTGAACACCAGAGCCATAGCACCCCAAAATGCTAATATTAATATGCTGAAAAATTATTCATTTATTAGGGTGTTATCGATTAAAATCGTAAACACAGCTGCCACCCCGTACGGGGACAGTCTAAAACGCTAAATAAAAGCATAAAAAAGCTCGTCGCTTAATGTCATCATCACCAAAAATGTATGTGGACACATCTTTACTTATGCCACATTCGATCTCTGAAAATATCAGAACGATAGCCCAAATATGATAGATTTTTTGGACATAAAGCGTGTTTCTTTTTCTCTAGTGAGCATCAATAGAGAGGAAAATGCTTAAACGTCAATCAAATCAAAAATATTGAGCCGATTGTTCTGACATTGTCAGAGGTGTAAGGGGGCATCAATAGGGATGTCCACATACATTTTGGTGATGACTGATTGCAGTTTGGGGACGATGTCCAGCTTTTGGCCGGGAGATTGTCGTCGGGTGTCCGCCGTTATGACAGCCACCTGTGCCCATTAAAGTCCACGGTCAGCCGAGCCCCATGACCATAAAAAAAGCCTCTAAAATGTCTCAAAATCAAATGCCTGTTTAACGTCATCATTCAAAACTATTTTATCAAGCCTAATAAAATAATACTAACACACCGCCGTGTTGGCAGGTGTCTGCTGTGACAGCCAGCAGTGCACATCAGTCTGCCTGTGTCACACAATGCCATCATGCACCATACAGAAATGCCTGTGTCATGCATCGGATCTCTTTTCTAACGTCATAAGGCTTCTTTATAATTGACGTCACTGCGGCTATTCCGCACGCAGTTTGCCTTTGTACTCGAGCGCAACCCACGTGGGTAGTTTTGAAAATGTACTGCAGTTCACCTTCAAGTCGGGGGTGTCGCTACGGCTGGTATTGGCTAGGACACCACAGGGTGGAGTTTCCTCTGCATTTTTTGGCCATTTCCAGTAGCCGTTTTTACTTTCTTTTCAGTAACAAGGAACAAAGCAACAACAATGGCGACCATGGAACAGTGTCTGCTAGAACAAATGGACCTAGATGACCAGATGATACGTTTAATTATGCTGCAAAATCAGTCAAGAAGGCGGCAGCGTAGGTGGTATGTAGAACCTAGGGGCACGCTGAGTATGTCATCACAGCATGTGACTAAAATGGACCAATCACGAGATATGATCTCCGCGCCGTTCTACGCGCAGCAACAATTTTTACCTCATGCACGCAGAGGGGCCGCGCGGGCCAATGCGTCGGTCACGTGATGCAATGCGGGCGTTGTCGGCCGCACGAGCGCGGGAGTCTAAAGAGGCCTTGAGAGGCATTACTCAAGCAATTCATGCAAAATTGAGCTGTTTATATATGCATAAATGAAATGTCCGCACCTTCTACACGTGTCAGGCTGTGACAGGCTGATGGGTGCAAAATGCGAGCTGACCAAAATCTGCCTGAAAATTAAATATTTAATCAGAAAACAAGTCTTAAATTACTATTGAGTTTTGTTCATTGTGTTTTTATTTGTAAGTCCAGAACTATGGAATAAGTGCCAATGTTCACCACATGAGAAAGAATCAGACCTGAAAAATGGTGGCCATGGTTTCTTACTTGAGCAGGAATGCAGTAGCCTGCAAGTGGAAACTTTGAAGTCAAATTCTCCAGATGTTGTAAAATTCAAAACTGGGACAAATATTACAGATAAAAATAAGCTTCTGCACAACTTTGGAGTATGGAATGCAGTCATGCATGTCATACAAATTGTCACAAAGCGAGCAACCTCAGCAAACGAGAACACATCATCATGCATCATGCCATGCCAGACCTCAGTGAATTTCAATGAAGGTCAGTTAGTGTGTTTCTGCATTTTTTACTTTTTCTGGAACATTCCTCAAGAAGGACAAGCCTTAACAGGGGGTGTCGAGAAAAGAAGAATATACACTGAAAGTTAAAGTAGAATAATAGAATATGCACAGAAAATTTAATGAAGTAAGAAGACTCCCATTTAAAGCTGCAGTGTCCCAATACTTTTGTCTTGTGTGGCCATGCTTATTGACACTTGCATGGTGCGCATCTGTGACACGAATCCTCCTTCCATAAATTTTTTTTATTGTTTTCATGTGTCAATATTGACAATAGTTAACTTGTAAAGGTCAATTTGCATTATATTCAATAATTTACTTAAGGGGAAAATTGTTGAAACATGGAGAATTGGATTGAGCAGTCATGTTCAACCTTCGAGCTTCCACTGTGAACATTGACAATTTTCTGTTCAAGCCTAATAATGACCATTAAAAGGGGCATCCATGATATTCCTTTTGTTTTCACTCACTGTGTTAACTTGCTCAACATGTTCTCCCTCAAAATTGGACAAAATAACATGGCATGGTGTCCTAAATGTTTATTTGGGGTTAAACAACTATTTATTACAGCTTGCTGAGAACAACTGTGTTAGTAACTATGAAGCAGGACAGTTTTACTGAAAGCCACAATCTAGATGCATTTTGGGACTTTTAGTACACTTTTTTTGGACTTGAATTGATGACTCATGTTAAATCTTCTTTGACACGCATCGTTTATCATCTGTATACATACAGATACTGTACCAACTTAAGAACATTTTTAATATTATGATCTACACCCAGAAACTTCGGCCTCCTCACTGGCAAATAAAAATTACACGTAAATACATAGCCTACATACATAAATACAGTACATACGTACATAAATAGTAGACTCACATACCATCCAATGGGATTTAACTGAATCAGTGTGCCTGTTTTCACTATGGTAGAGCAGTTTTGCCTCCATAAAACATTGTTATAGTTAACGCTCCAATTTGTCTTCTTGCATCAACCCTATATGTTTAAGATGTTGTCTTGTCTCTGATCTCTTTTCATGTATTAAAGCCACATTGTTGTACACGCAGGATTGTACAGAAAGTAGAAGCAAGCATTTATTTACGAGGCAAACACACTAAAAAAACAGTGCCTTAAAAAGAAAGTTATGTAAAACTGCCCCAACTGCTGCAACAACATGCTTCTTTCTGAAGCAAGAAATTCATGGAGCACACAAAGAGCTATAAAAGCTTTGTTGCATCAAATATGTCCTTAACTCATACTTGGAACGTTACTATCAATCAACCTGACACCAATCTAATTTTAACAAATTAGACGACTAACAACATAATTATGCCAAACTCATACGCTGAATTGCTTTCAGTGATCAAAATTGAAACACTTTGATATGCTAATAATGTGTCTCACTAAAAGTCACTTCCGATGTCCTTTGCGCATCCTAATATCCTTTATTGTTCATTTGTGTTAAAAGCCCCCTCATTTCAGATGATCTTTCAGTGATAATGTTTGAAAACAATTACATGTGATACTGCATTAGTACTACCAAAAAAGTTTCACATTTGATTTCAAATATGTAACAGTTTTGTTAGTTACATAAAATAGAATTGTATGTGCCCTGCGATTGGCTGGCGACCAGTTCAGGGTGTACCCCACCTCAAGCCCGAAGATAGCTGGGATAGGCCCCAGCACCCCCGTGACCCTTGTGAGGATAAGCGGCTTGGAACATGGATGGATAATGATAATAAACTAAACTATATATGAACCAGATGCATTCATACATTGTGTTAAATCATTTTCGATTAGATAATGTTTAATATTTCATACAAACACGTTTTCGTATCAGATGAGATTTAAGGTGATGCATTTGCATATGTATTTAATTTGCATGAGTTTGAAGTCAATACAGTTGGGAGCGGACTCTTACTCCTTTTCGCCTCAGAGCTCAATAAAGCCTCATTCAAATCATCCCCCTTGGAGGAAAACAGTTAAATCACCTGAAAAGTGGCAGATTAAATGCTCTCCAATTTTAGACTTACTCAAAATTGACCTTTACTGGAATATTAGTTGACAATAATTGTGAAAAATGTGTCTCTCAGGTGAAAAAGTGATGCTAGTCTTTCAGCCTGTATTGTTATAACAGAAAAATTACATTGTATTCTCTTCTTATGCAATGCAGTCCAGTTCTGGTAAAATAAAACTGCCTTTACTGTAGTAATTATGCTATTTAGGAGATAACAATTGTTTACAGGACCTCCTGAATTGATTACCCAAAAACTAAACAGGCAAAAAGTTGTTGAAAACATCCTTCAAAAGTCAAACACAATAGAATTCCTACAATTTCGTTGCTGTTTTTAAACACACATTTTCCACTGCCACAGTTGTACATAAAATTGAATCCAATACACAGGATTGAATTTGAATTTCCACAAAAATAAAATGACAGGAAAAATTGTGAATGCAACTGCACAAATAATAACCATCTGTGAAGCCATTGGTTTTCTTATTTGTTTAATGTTTTTCACAGGTCCTCTGGTTGTCATGCGAACACTTTTGACATTTGCCATGGATTGTCAAGCCATCTGTGAATTTGATTAGATCATCACTTTGAATTCACATTTCATATATTATCTTTAATATTTTATTTTGGAGGGATCTACTAAAAATGTTGCCACACAAGGGAAACCCTTCATTTCCTCTTTTTAAATTTTTTTTTAATTTTTTATTTTTAATGGCAACTCATAAAGCATTTCCGGTGGAAAGGTCAGACGACATAAGAGTCAATATGTTTGAAGCTACTGGGACATCATCTGATTGCAAAATATCCTCTGTTGTTAAATGTGTGATAACCTGGGGTTTAGTAATAGGCACTTTCAATAGCTCAGTGCTAGTACTTTTCAAGATCGAAATGGCATTTAAAGTTTTTACTTTTCAAAGACAAGGTAACGAGGCTGCTGTGGCCACCGTACAATACCGTGTAAACGTAGCTTCACCCATTCCCAGAAAACAACTCAAGTCAATTTTGATGCACATATGGACAAAGATTTAAACAATCCCATTTGTCTGTTAATAATGAGTGTATCCGATGTGCTATTCTACCTGAATTCTTTCACATGCCACAAGATGATCACCAAAGTGGTATTAAAATAGTCAGGATCCCTTTTATGTCGTGAAAATGAAAAAAATATTTGGCTGTTAGAGTGAGCAATGGACAGGTGAGCAGGTGTGCAGGACTTGTAAGATAGTCTTTATGGGTTGCCTGCTGAAATCCTTCAGTTGGCTTAGCCGACTCAAATTTCCTTTATGATTTGCCCAGAATTTAGTTTTAGCTCTTTTCCCGGGGACCCACTTTCTAAAAAAAAAATCAACGTTCCAACCTTTCATTTTTTTGTACCGCTTATACTGTCAGGAAGCTAGAGCCTTTTCCAGGTGACTTTATGCAAAAGACATACTAGACTTTGAATTAGTTGTACAGTCAATCACAGGGCATTTTTGTAAGCTACTGTGACCTATATATTTTTTGTTTTTGAAATACTATTACCTGCCTACGATAAAGTTCTTTAAATTCAAATTTCGTGATAAGTGAGTGCTGGCAATGTCCTGGTGCCAATTACCCACCATGTTAAATGTTTAACATTATATGCTTTGTTTGCCATAAGTACAACGAAGGGTAAACTTTATGGACTATAAAAACGTACATGGCTGTATTTCCACAAATTCTGGGAGAGTGTACTTTTATAAATTATGTCAACTTTACTTAGTTAATAATGTGTGAAAAAATGAAGAAACATTGTGCAGAGTTCTTGGCAGTATGTAATAAAATGGAAGACATTCTGGGAGTTCATTCTGGGATTATACATTCTGGGAGAAAAGTTCATTTCTATTGATCAACTGCTGAAGAAGTATAACTAGTTTAGTAATATGCTTTGATTTTTTTTACATGGATGAATAGCTGAGTGTCAAGTTATAGAGTTGAGAGACACAGAGTCTGACAGTGTGACGCCGAATTTAACATTTTGGAAAGTGTTTGATGGAATGAGCATCCCAACAGCTGAAGGGGTAACAAGAATCCTTCTGTTACGTGGCAGCTTGCAATGACACACAAATATGCTCTATTAGTGGCTACCGGCTTTCAATTAATGAAGCTGCTGCTTCAAAGTGAGTACAAATCATGCAAAACCCCAAAATATGACCAAATCTACCTTCATACAGTGAACTGCTCTTTGATGGCATGCCAAATTAGACGCAGCAGTAGAATTAATCGATTATGTCCTGGTTTGATGAAGGTGTAGCTTCAATTTGAAGTGAAAAATTGAACTTTTCCTCTTTATCTCTGTCATATCACTATTTCGCTGATTTACTTTGAAAGATGTGAGAGTAATCTGCTTGTGGAGCCATGCGGCTCTCCGTCAGGCAAGGTGTTCTCTTTGATCCTGTGTGAATGAGGAACTTTTGACTCACAGGCATTTTGCTCAGCACAGAATGTGCCACTGCCAACCCTCTGTGTCATCAACATCTGCCTTCAAAGTCTGAAGACAGGAATAAAATTCATCCATCCATCCATTTTCCAAACCGCTTATCCTCGCTAGGGTCGCGGGCGTGCTATCTTGGGTGAGAGGCGGGGTACACCCTGAACTGGTCGCCAGCCAGTCGCAGGGCACATATAAACAAACAACCATTCACACTCACATTCACACCTACGGGCAATTTCGAGTCTTCAGTTAACCTACCATGCATGTTTTTGGGATGTGGGAGGAAACAGGAGTACCCGGAGAAAACCGACCTTGACAAACAAAATTATTGCAGTGGTCGTTAGCCATGTATTTTGTCATTTGTTTATGTTTGACTGGAAGACTTTCAGGTTGGACTTCATTAGATCTAAGTAAGATATTTTAGACAAACGTGGCATTCGACAGCTGGCTAGATAAAATTCATTAATCTGTGAATATGTGCATTAGTACTGTTAACAAAAGTCTGAGTTATCCTTTCTATTAGCACCATCATCCATGGGATCATCATAAAACTGCGCTGGGTTTCTTGTGAAGTGCAGTATGCACTCTACTTAATTAAAGGAATCGCGAGACTGACCACTTGGATGTTTGCTTTTCAGCCTTTTTATTACAAGCTTCAGTAAATTAATTGGGTGAATCCCTCATTCCTAGGCGGCACGGTGAACAACTGGTTAGAGCGTCTGCCTCACAGTGCTGAGGACCAGGGTTCAATCCCTGGCCCTGCCTGCATGAAGTTTGCATTTTCTCCCCGTGCCTGCGTGGGTTTTCTCCGGGCACTCCGGTTTCCTCCCACATCCCAAAAACATGCATGGTAGGTTAATTGACAACTCTAAATTGCCCGTAGGTGTGCATGTGAGTGCGAATGGTTGTTTGTTTGTATGTGCCCTGCGATTGGCTGGCCAGTTCAGGGTGTACCCCGCCTCCTGCCCGATGACAGCTGGGATAGGCTCCAGCACGCCCGCGACCCTTGTGAGGAGAAGCGGCTCAGAAAATGGATGGATGGATGGATGGATGGATGAATCCCTCATTCCCTTCAGATGGCTTCAGTGACAGTCAAAGGGACATTAAAAAAAACAAAAAACATTGGATCTTGTAAAATGCAGAGAACAAGCTTTTATCAAACATCCTTCTCTTTGATTTGTTTCATGAAAATACCGTCGCTAAACCTTGAGTCATTAGAACAATCAAACATATTTGTGTTTCAGAAAGCTCTTTTAATAATCAACTCAGGTCTTTGTAGACCCGCTACAAGGCAAAAACTGTTGTACGAAGTAATGTTTAATCTTTTATGCATGTTTTCCCCTTTTGTTGCATCAAGTAAAGACTATCAGAGATGGGCACCTTGAGACTGAGGGTAGAAGTGCGAGAGAAGCAGCTTCCTGTTTGAGTAATTGTGGGTTTTCTTCATAAACAAACCACAGAGTTTGAGGTGACTGGCTGGTTGCTGCCCCTTGAAATGTATTGTACAATCAGTGAAGCTTGGTGTCGAGAGATCAACCTGCAATATTTCAGGCCAGCTTATACAGGCAGGGACATCATATCGAGCCTCAGATCAGAGGGTTCAATAATGGCTTCACTTCAGCCTCTCAGAGTGAAATGGCAGAGATGGAAAGAACATTTTAAATCTTGGCGTTTAAACTTTGAGGACACAGGTGGCCGAGAAGATTTCTTATTGAAAGAGCAGGGAAATGACAGGTAAGAACTATTGCATTGCCTTGATACCATTTGTCTATTGCCTTACTCTTGAAGTCAAATCTCAATTATTTCTTACATTTTAAGAGGCTGCACACACATCTGTTTCAGAAGGAATGAGAAACACACAAGGCTACTGCATTTGTAAAGACCTTCCTTTTAAACCTCTCCCTGGGTTTGCTTTAAAAGGAAAAAAATAGAAAAGCTGACAAGTAGCAACAAGATACATATTAATAATGACAAGATACATACAGTATTACTCTAATCCTAATACCTTCAGTGTTCTTATCCCCCTTATCAAAAACGGCACAGGTCACCAGAAAACATTCATGAATAATATTTCAAGTGCATTCACTGTCTTTAAAAGGATATTTTAGGGATGTCATGACTGTGTGCCTCTACCTCTTGAACTGAATATGATGCATATTTAACACCATTCAATGACCATGCTCAGGCACACACTTGACACCTAAAGTCAGGATTTTATTTTTATTTTTTTTTAAATGAGTTTGAGCCCAAGCATGGGAAATGTCCTTGGCCCCAGTCTGGCTGGTAGAGGTGGGCATGAGCATGCTTCCCTTGCTCATACACGGGCACATGCACAGATGCCAAACCCTGGTGTGTTTTATGATGAATGATCCTCGCCCCAGTTATAAGATGTACTGTATCATAGCAATACACATAATGATTTGAAAACACAGTATGCTCCTGCATGAGCGGTAGAGATGTTCGATACCACTTTTTTCAGACAGATGCCAGTACGAGTATTCACTCTTTAGTAGTCACCGATACCAATACCGTGTATCGACACCACTAATGTCAAGAACATGGTTAGGGCGACGGCGAGGAACGCAAGGCAAGAACATGGTGGACCCAATTGCAGGGAAGCAGGGAGGCAAGGCAGGAGCGCGGGAATCTCAAAATAATAATATTTAATCACAATGATAAAACAACAGGCGACTATGACAAAAACAACTGGCGACTATGACAAAAACAACAGGCGACTATGACAAAAACAACTGGCGACTATGACATGGCAAGACATGTGACAACGACAATGAACCGACGAGAACTGAAAGAAACCAGGGAACTAAATACAAACAAATTGACGAGACAACGAGGAACACCTGGACAAGACGAGTGGCTAGAGAGAGCTGATTGGTCAACACAAAGTAGACGAGAACAGGTGGACACAACAACCTAATGAGCACACGACAAACATGGAACACAGGAAAACATTGAACAAAACTAAACACAACCCAAACCAAAACACAGACCATGACAGTACCCCCCCTCTAAAGGAACGGATCCCAGACGTTCCCCAAACAACAACCAAAAAGACATCAACCCAGGGTGGGCGGAAGGGGGCCTGGAGGAGGGTACAGAGTCCACCCCTCAGGTCAGTCTGGTGGCCATCCAGGCCACCCGAGGTGAGGTGCTTGGCTGAGCGGTTCAGGAGGTCGTCCAGGACGCCAAGCACCAGGGTCTTTACAGGGCCATTCAGGCGGACGGCCACGGTGCCGAACCCAATGGTAATGCAGGGGCCAGGCAATAGGGTCGGGTGGCGGCCGCTGGACGAGCGCCGCCGGAGCGTGGTCGGGCGGCGGCCGCTGGCCGAGCGCCGCCGGCGCGTGGTCGGGTGGCGGCCGCTGGACGAGCGCCGCCGGAACGTGGCCGGATGGCGGCCGCTGGACGAGCGCCGCCGGAACAAGGACGGGCGGCGGCCGCTGGACGAGCGGCGCCGGAGCAAGGACGGGTGGCGGCCGCTGGACGAGCGGCGCCGGAGCAAGGACGGGTGGCGGCCGCTGGACGAGCGGCGCCGGAGCAAGGACGGGTGGCGGCCGCTGGACGAGCGCCGCCGGAGCAAGGACGGGTGGCGGCCGCTGGACGAGCGCCGCCGGAGCAAGGACGGGTGGCGGCCGCTGGACGAGCGCCGCCGGAGCAAGGACGGGTGGCGGCCGCTGGACGAGCGGCGCCGGAGCAGGGTCGGGTGGCGGCCGCTGGACGAGCGGCGCCGGAGCAGGGTCGGGTGGCGGCCGCTGGACGAGCGGCGCCGGAGCAGGGTCGGGTGGCGGCCGCTGGACGAGCGGCGCCGGAGCAGGATCGGGTGGCGGCCGCTGGACGAGCGCCGCCGGAGCAGGATCGGGTGGCGGCCGCTGGACGAGCGCCGCCGGAGCAAGGACGGGTGGCGGCCGCTGGACGAGCGCCGCCGGAGCAAGGACGGGTGGCGGCCGCTGGACGAGCGCCGCCGGAGCAAGGACGGGTGGCGGCCGCTGGACGAGCGCCGCCGGAGCAAGGACGGGTGGCGGCCGCTGGAGGAGCGCCGCCGGAACATGGTCGGGTGGCGGCCGCTGGACGAGCGCCGCCGGAGCAAGGACGGGTGGCGGCCGCTGGACGAGTGCCGCCGGAACATGGTCAGGTGGCGGCCGCTGTACGAGCGCCGCCGGAGCAAGGACGGGTGGCGGCCGCTGGATGAGCGCCGCCGGAGCAAGGACGGGTGGCGGCTTCTGGATGACCGCCGCCGGAACATGGTCGGGTGGCGGCCGCTGGACGAGCGCCGCCGGAGCAAGGACGGGTGGCGGCCGCTGGACGAGCGCCGCCGGAGCAAGGATGGGTGGCGGCCGCTGGACGAGCGCCGCCGGTGCGGGAGCCTGGCGCAGCTGCCGAGGAGCCGGAACGGGAGCTGCAGTCGCTTCCTCAGCCTGCCGCCATTGAGGTGTGGGAGTAGAGGGTACGGGAGTGGAAGAGTGCACAAGGTCTCGGGAAGGTGAACTAGGAAAAATGGCTGGTACTGAACATGGCTTGGGGGCAGGTTTGACTAGACGTGACTTAATTGGAGCCGTGGAACAACGTGTGGGAACAGGTGAAAAATCAAGTGATTTGTGAACAGGGGGGAAAAAACGAGGGGGCAAAATTTGACCTTTACTTGGGCGCCTCCGTTGGCCACCACGCGGCGGTCCCGGGTAGATGGCCAAACGGGTGCCCAAGAAAAGGTCAGAGGGAAAGGATTTGGACTCACTGGGGTTGGAAACGTGGAAACGTGACAAAAACTGACGAGGACGGGATAAACTAGGGAAGGAACCAGAAAAATCTAAATCTGTGTCAGAGTCAGAATCCGACAGGAGGTTAACTAAATCAGGGCCATCTTCACAATCAGAAAAATCTGAATCTAAAGAAACATGTGGATGTACAATAGTAGGGCATGGTGAATAACTAGGACAAGTGGGGGGACCCGAGGAAAAGGACAGAAAAGACTGAATGATAGGGCTTACTGGAGGAGGGTAGGTATGGATGGCAGGCTGAGGACGGTGGGAGGCAGTTTGGTGGCGTCCAGGGTGACGCCATGTTCTTCCCGCTGGGTCCTGTTCTGGTCGGTTCATTCTGTCAAGAACATGGTTAGGGCGACGGCGAGGAACGCAAGGCAAGAACATGGTGGACCCAATTGCAGGGAAGCAGGGAGGCAAGGCAGGAGCGCGGGAATCTCAAAATAATAATATTTAATCACAATGATAAAACAACAGGCGACTATGACAAAAACAACTGGCGACTATGACAAAAACAACAGGCGACTATGACAAAAACAACTGGCGACTATGACATGGCAAGACATGTGACAACGACAATGAACCGACGAGAACTGAAAGAAACCAGGGAACTAAATACAAACAAATTGACGAGACAACGAGGAACACCTGGACAAGACGAGTGGCTAGAGAGAGCTGATTGGTCAACACAAAGTAGACGAGAACAGGTGGACACAACAACCTAATGAGCACACGACAAACATGGAACACAGGAAAACATTGAACAAAACTAAACACAACCCAAACCAAAACACAGACCATGACAACTAATGCTTTTGAGATATACAATTTCAGTTAACACAATGGCAAACAATTGTGAACAAATACCTTTCATTCTTTCTGAGGCACATGATGATTCGCCGACGAGTCAAGTTGCTGCAGTATAGCACCAACTATTGGCGAGGAGGACATAAATGATGTCAGATTTATTTTTGCCTTAAGTATCGGTGGCTGGTATCGACAGCCTTCAGGAGTACCCGATACCTTGAAATAAGGCTGGTATCGGTCCGATACAGATACCTTGTATCAGTACTCGCCCATCCCTAATGAGAGTTATCACAAAAGATAGATTTCAAACACAAACTACGAGTTTTTCCCTTCAGTGTGGGCCAGACTGTCAAGCAGCAATGTTGACAAACAGATCCTGCGGTGTAAGCTTCATTTTGTGTGAGAGAAGGGGTAAGCAGCAACTCGTGGCTGCTTCACCATAACAGTGACGCTCCTGCTCACAATTCCCTGAGCATCTCCAACTACCGGAGACACATTCCTTGTGTGTTTTGGACATACTTGGCAAATAAAGCTGATTCTGATTCTGATTCTGATTCTGATCTGACAGTTCCTGGCCATGAGAACCATCACCGTGCTGGAGAAAAATTCCTTCCCGACCTGGCGCCTTGTGATTTTTGTTTCCAACCTCTTTCCGAAGCTCAAGGTGTTCCTCAAAGCGACCTGTTTTGAAGATATGGATGACAACAAGATGGCCATGATGACAGCTGTGGAGGATCAGAAGAATCATTTCAGGAGTTCTATTTCGACAAATGGACAGTCTTGCTTGTACATGGAAACATTGAGTGTGAACAGAATGAACCACAACAAAGATGCCAGATCCTGTATTAATGTCAATTATGCGTTACTAAAAAGAGTCAACAAGGGCTGTAGTGACTTTGCATCAAATGTAGTGATAATTTGGACAAAAACAGTGACCAGATCTTCAATCCTAGCTTCAGTAAATAGGAATACCTTCAGACATTCTAGTGTTCTGTGGAATGGCAGACCACTCTGAAGCATCAGTTCAGCATGCATATGGATTATGACTGATTTGATTAGTTAGTTTCCTATTGTATTTATTGACTTCGGAAACCAATGTTTTAGTTGTGCTTTCTGCAAGTCTGGTCTGTGCAACCAACTACTGTATTTTACTACTATAATATGGCAGTGGTCAACAAACAATTAGGAGAACAGAGAACTTTTAGATCTTTTACATGCAGTCCGAAATACAGTAGCAATAGTACACTATAGTATATTCTCGTAAAAATAGTCTAGCCACTACTTTATAATTAATTATCTTATAAAGAATTTTTCATACACCTGTAGGCTAAAAGGAAAACTGGTTAACAAGACTGGACCTATATGAACTAACATGCTGTTTTGTAAGTCATTGCAAGAAACAAAAGTGCATGGAAAGGCAAAGAGACATTGATGTACAACACAATCAATGTCCAGTCAACATACTACGACACCCATTGATGCAATGTGCTTCAATTTGTTGGGCTTTAATTGGTTTTCCTTTTTAAATCTGTTATCTACTTAAGATGTCCCTCCCTTGTGCATGTTTTTGTTTTATTGTTTATGTTTTTGGAATTTCCCTCAAGATTAATTAGTTTATCTATTTATCTACTGTATGTTTGTGATTGTGTGTACGTGTGTGTTTGTGCGTGTGTGTGTGTGTGTGTGTGTGTGTTTGTGTGTGAGAACATGTCCTGCTAGTTGCAGATTATTGGAAAGATAAATTTGTGCTTAATTGTCACCAACTAAAGGTCTTTGCTTAGAGTAAGAATAAAAACAAACTAAAATATATGCATTGGTCTATTTGTGGAATTCATTCTTCAGTGAAGTGTACAATCCATGTTCTCTGTTTTATTTTTTTAATCGAGCAAGGTCATGCTATACTATTTTGTGTTTTATAAGAAAGCAATTTATGTGTGGCTTGCTTATGAATGAATGATGATTTGATATGATTTTTAACCTGTTTTGTTTTGCTTTTCATTTAAGAATTATGTACAGCGTATGTAAAGAAAAATTGTAATAACCCATAAATTACAAAGTTGTCTGTTTTTAGCACAATTTGGAACTGATAATCTCCCTTTGGAACCGGGACCAATATCATATTTTGTTGGACGTGGTTTGTCACTGTCTGCACGGTGACCGACTGGTTAGTACATCTGCCTCACAGATCAGAGGTCACGGGTTTGTATCCAGGCTCTGGTCTTCCTGTGCGAAGTTTTCATGTTCTCGCCGTGCTAGTGAGGGATTTGTCCAGATACTACGGTTTCCCACAGTCCAAAAACATGCATGCTAGGTTAATTGAAGACTCTAAATTGTCCTTAGGTTTGAATGTGAATGCGAACAGTTGTTGGAGCAAGCTGGAGTACCAGGAGAAAACACACGAAACAACGGGGAGAACATAAAAACTCCAACCAGGAAGGCTGAAGCTTGGAATCAAACCCCCAACCTTAGAACAGTAAGACGGATGTGATAAACACTCTCCCATCATTCCGCCTAGCTCTTGACTGGGTGGACAAATTTCTGACATTCACAATTTTGTCAAACATGACTGGTCTTGCACAGTTGAAGCACAGTGATTGGATTTCCACAACCCTAAGCCATTCACTATCAGAACATGCACAAACCATTTTGGATAAGTGCCCATATGGGATGCTATTCCTTGTCTTTATTTATTTATCTTCCTTTTCTCTCTCTCTTTCTCTCTCTCTCTCTCTCTCTCTCTCTCTCTCTCTCTATCTATCTATTCATTCATGTATGTATATATGTATGTGTGTATGTATGTATGTATGTATCCATCCATCCATCCATCCATTTTCTGAGCCTCTTCTCCTCACACGGGTCGCAGGCATGCTGAAGCATATCCCAGCTATCATCGGGCAGGAGGCGGGGTACACCCTGAACTGGTTGCCAGCCAATCGCAGGGCACATACAAACCAACAACCATTCGCACTCACAGTCACACCTACGGGCAATATAGAGTCTCCAATGAATGCATGTTTTTGGGATGTGGGAGGAAACCGGAGTGCCCGGAGAAAACCCACGCAGGCACAGGGAGAACATGCAAACTCCACACAGGCGGGGCCGGGGATTGAACCCCGGTCCTCAGAACTGTGAGGCAGACGCGCTAACCAGTCGTCCACCGTGCCACATGTATGTATGTATGTATGTATGTATGTATGTATTTAATTATTTATTTTTGGCATGTTTTAAGGATAATTAATGGCATAGTGATAAGAGAATCGAGTTTTGTGAACTCCAGGGCCTGAGATGGTCAGAATGACTGGATTTGTGTTCCACAGATGCATTACCAACGCCTATAGACCTTGAATGGAACATTACTAAACTGAATGTGCAGTATGAGTTATGAAAACATAGCTATTTGACTTAGTCAATCCATATAGTTTAAGCACTTAGACTTTTCATTGCAGTCTATTCTCTCATGCAGTGTGAAATGGATTTTAAAAGCCACGTTTCTAAAAGTGTGTGTGCAGTGTATGCAATGCTTGAACCCATTTCTGGCTTTAACCTTGTTTATGGTCAGACAGTTTTAAGTCAATTGATGTGTTACTGACATGATTCATGTCTTTGTACCTCATACGTTTTTTAAGTAGAGTAAAAACTTACTGTCAGAAGGCTAAAGAGAAATGACATATTTCCCTTCGGGGTCCTACATGTTGCTGTGGAAAGTAGAGCATCAGGGAGCATGTGAGAGATGGAATGTGTTTGATGGTGCAGTTGAAAGTCAAGTTATCTGTCTAGACTTATCCAGGCTAGTGGAAAAGAGCCAGGTGACGCCATGTGAGAGATCAAAGTTCTCGTCACGCATGTGCTGAGTGGAAGCCTGAGCAGGTAGTTACCAAGACTCAGGATTTGTGTCCATCAGCATAAGCCCACAGCTGCCTTTGTACCTCACAGGCTTCTGTATACTGACATTATGTTATGATACCATTCGGATCCACAATTTATTGCTGTATCTATGATGGGAGTCCTGCCCTTTAAAGCTGAAAGGGGCAAACTTCAAGGGAACCCTGCCTGTAATGACAAATACAAAATACAACCACTTACCTCTACTTTTGAAATACAGTGTTAAATCCATCCATCCATCCATTTTCTGTACCGCTTCTCCTCACGTGGGTCGGGGGCGTGCTGGAGCCTATCCCAGCTATCTTCGGGTGAGAGGTGGGGTACACCCTGAACTGGTCACCAGCCAATCGCAGGGGCACATATAAACAAACAACCATTCGCACTCACATTCACACCTACGGGCAATTTAGAATTTTCAATTAACTTAACATGCATGTTTTTGGGATGTGGGAGGAAACCGGAGTGCCCGGCCATTTCCATTCGATGAGATTGAACACTTCCAATGGTTACAAAATAACTCCTTTCCTCCAGGTAGGACCTGAACCATTTAAGGACTGTTCCATTTCGTCCTACCCACGTTTCCAACCTGTTCAGCAGTACATTATGATCTACCGTATCAAAAGCCGCGCTGAGGTCCAACAAGACCAGAATTGACACCTTTCCCGAGTCAGTATTCAACCTTATATCATTTCGCACTTTGATAAGAGCAGATTCTGTACTGTGATGAGTTCGGAAACCTGTTTGAAAATTTGTCAAAAAGTCCATTTAAGTTCAAGAAATTGCTGAGTTGATTAAAAATAACTTTCTCAACAATCTTGGCTATGAAAGGGAGATTTGAGATGGGTCTGTAGCTTACTAACATGGAAGTGTGCAGCATTCTATTTTTTAGCAGAGGCTTAATGGCAGCTACTTTAAGAAAACTCGCCTGACTGAAGTGAGCAATTGATTATTTGCTGCAAATCAGCTAGCACAGAATTTGCAATAGCTTTGAAAAAGTCAGATGGTATTGCGTCAAGACAGCTCGATGATGATTTCAGCTGCTGAACTGTTTTCTCTGCAGTTTTTTGGTCAACTGTATCATTCACTGTATTCTGACATGGTAATAGAGTTTCTCCTGGATGGCCTCAGATGTAGTATCGTTTCATCATTTTGCTGATTTGTGCTAATATTTAACCTGATGGATTGTATTTTTTTCACTAAAATAACAAGCAAATTCATTGCATTTATCTGCTGTTAGGAGTTCTGAAGAGTCAAGAGTCAGTCAAGAGTTCTGACTGTCATAATATTTGCTTGCCGGCCTGGCCTTTGCATTGTCTGTGTATACAGTATATGTAAATTGACAGAGAAATGGGCGGTAATACAAACAAATCCACTGATATTTGCGGAACACGATGACTAGGAGCTCTAAAGACCTGAAATCATTTATTTTACAGTGGTACCTTGACTTACTGGAAGAGTGCACTTGATTTTTGCTGGCAGCAAGAGAACGCCACAACAAGCACTCAACGTCCAATTATTTAAGAGAGGAGTAAACTGAGTTAAGAGCTTGGTCATGGAACGGATTAAAGTCAAAAGTCAATGTAACACTGTGTACACAGTTTGATAACTTTAATTAGTCTCATCATTTTTTTTACACTTTATTATGTATTATACAGCATCATATTGGTAAATTCTTTTACATTTAAATGTATTCATTTACACACAAAACATAAGCACCTAAATACAGTGCAATAGGCCGTTTTATTATGTTCTGTCCCGGCCACGACCCACTACCGATTTGTGGCCCTTTGGTTGTGAACCCCTGCTTTAGATTCTTGCTGAGCAGAAGTCTTAGACGATATCTAGAGGCCAATATGCAGTTGTTTTTCTCTAACAGTTCTGCCCAAGTATTTTCAAGACAATTCTGGCCCAACTCCAAATTTTTCGAGCACTTGAACGACCATTCGATCATTTTAAGTTTTGTTTGAGTCAAATCCAGTTTGGGTTGATTTATATATAGTAACTGCAGTCTATTTATCCCCTCGCTGTTTTAAATAGGAAACAGTTTGAAACACCTGACCAACTGCCAGCATCACAGCAAGGTTTTACTTTATTGCTGCCACAACCATCCCATCTCCATCACAAGACCACATTCTTTCTTCCGGTAGCTCTTTCTTCCGAGTATAAAAGCACAGTAACCATTTTGTTCCAACCTGCTGTCCATATTATAGAGGATAGAATAGATTACGGAAGAGCCTTGTTTTAGAGGAGTGAATGCTCTTCCGAGATGAAATGAAAAAATAAATGGGACACATTCTATGAGCTGCGGTAGAAAGGCACCACAACTGTAAGCAGAAAAACAGACAGATAAAACATTGTGTGGATTGTGAACATGCATTCTTGAACATGAAATTCTACTCATTTTTAAAGTGCGTGAAAATGACACCCCAAAAAAAATATTTATATACATATGAATCCAACTCTGCTATACTCATAGAATTTAAGCCCATTGTGTGAGAAGGAAGGAAGGCAAGAAAGAAAGACGAAGGAAAAAAAAAAAAAAATCCCAATAGCCTGCCTGACTAAATGATGGTGTTGGGATTATTGGAGACCACCAGTTCAGTGAAGCAGAAAATGGGAATATGCTTGTGAGGGCACACCCGTTTACTTGAACAGGCTCCCTGAGAGACAGATGAGGCCACCTCAGCAAAACATTCCTGCTGAATAAAAAACTGTGCCTGAGCTACAAAGGCTCGCAAAGGAGCTAATTACAATTCATCATGCCATTTATGCATTGCAACAACTTCCTAAATCCTGATTTATTATGTTTTTTCAATATATTTAAAAGGAATGAAATGACAAGAATGAAAACTAATCACATGTATTATAAGGCACTAATTTTTTTTCACTCAGTCTTGGATCTGTGCCTGCTTCCCGTCTCTGTTCTCGAACAGAACACCAATAATTGTCTTCGGTTGGTACAATAGAAGCTATAATTATCTTCCCTTAAACTGCCAACTACCTCACAAAGGGAGAATTCAATAATTCATTAATTTTATTATTCTACCCTATTTCTTTCCCACAGTTACAACTCATATTCTGAAAAGTGTCATCCCAGGTTGGTTTAAAATGATTAGGATGAATTGCAAGGAAACTAATAATGGTCATGATTAGTGGAAATGATGAAGACTGAATAAAATAAGCAGTGCTGTTTGTGTTAAAATATGCAAAATATTGTGTTGGTTAAAGCACAAATTCCCTCAGGATAAGGCACACAAGTTTTGATGCCTGCAGCAACAAAACAAAACAGAATCTAAAGTGATTTGTGTTGTATTGCGGTGGTGTTGCAGAGGTAGGCCAAGCTCCCCACCTTCATTAGTTTACTGTTCTCATGATAAAAGGTGTTAAGTCCTTATCCTCCTCCCTGCTGATGCCTCAGGGCCGTCGCGGCATGACTATTTTATTTCCATCAGCTTCAAAATCCTGCCGGCCTAACCCTTAAGCTCCCATCCAGGGTATGAAACCTCAAAGAGCAGTCTGCAATTATTGACTCTCACATGTTTACATTCATCACTGATTCAGAGAACATGTAGCCGACATCATCTTTTCATTCTACATGACTGAGAACAGCCTTGGGGGAAAGAACATTTTGTAATGTGACAAAAAAGCTTTTTCATCAGATATTTTAGCAGCATTAGAATGAGAAAACATTGTCAGTAATGACACTTATGTCAGTTTTGTTCAGGGTGTATAAAAGAAAGTCATGAAAGAAAAAACAAATGGAAAACATCACTGCACCTTTGAGACATTCACAGCAACTTAATACATTTTAGTTCCTATTGTGGAGCAGAAGGATACAGATTATAACAATCAGTCCTCTAGTCTAAATTGCCATGTAGGTAATTTGTTCCAAGCTCCTGATGTAACTCATTAGCGTTTCTCCTAATTTAACACTCCAACTAATGCTAAGAGAAACGGCAACTAATGTGTTGTTGAATGCTGTTTTGTGCATGTGCGTGCGCTCGTGTGTGTGTGTGGGTGATTGTATTTTCACCTTGCATGGACACTTAAATATGTCTTCAAGGGTGGCATACAGTTGCACTCAAAATTATTCAATCCATATTGTGAATTATATTTTCAAAACTCCCCTCCCTGAGTCATCATGTTATCGTGGTGGAGGGGTTTGTGTGTCCCGATGATACTAGGAGCTAAGTTGTCTGGGGTCAGGCAGGGTCACCCACGGCAAACAGGTCCTAGGTGAGGGACCAGATAAAGCACGACTGAAATGACCCCTCATGATGATGAACATACATGGAAATCAGTTTCCCTTGCCCAGATGTGGATCACCAGAGGGCGCCCCCCCTCTGAAGCCAGGGCTCGAAGGCGAGTGACTGGTGACTGGGCCTGCACCCATGGGGCCCGGGCGGTTACAGCCCAAAGAGGCAACGTGGGTCCCCCTTCCCATGAGCTCACCGCACGTGGGAGGGCCCAAGGGGGTCGGGTGCAAAGTGAGCTGGCTGGCAGCCAAAGCCGTGGACCTTGGCGGTACAGTCCCTGGCTACAGAAGCTGGCTCTAGGGATGTGGAATTTCATCTCTCTGGCAGGGAAGGAACCCGAGCTGGTGTGTGAGGTTGAGAAGTTCCAACTAGATATAGTCAGGCTCAAATCCATACACAGCTTGGGCTCTGGTACCAGTGCTCTTGAGATGGGTTGGACTCTTTTCCACTGTGGAGGTGCCCACAGTGAGAAGCACCGAGCAGGTGTGGGCATACTTATTGCCCCCCGACTCTGTGCCTGTATGTTGGGGTTTACCCTGGTGCTGGATGTTGTGGGCCTGTCCTGGTGGACACAACTCTGCGACATCGCGTAGACATCGGGCACAATATCTTTGGATTGGCAGACTGGGGTGGTGGTCCCCCTTTTAAAGAAGGGGGACCCAAGTGTTTGTTCCAACTATAGCAGGATCACACTCCTCAGGCTCCCTGGTAAGGCCAATTCAGGGGTTCTGGAGAGGAGGGTTTGTCAGGAAGTCAAATCTTAGATTCAGGAGGAGCAGTGTGGTTTTTGTCCTGGCTATACAGCAGTGCACCAGCGCTATACACTGAGCAGGGTCCTTGAGGGTGCATGGGAGTTTGCCCACCAGTTTACATGTGTTTTGTGGACTTGGAGAAGGCGTTCGACCGTGTCCCAAGGGCAGTTCCAGTGAGAGTTGGACTCCGCCCAGGCTGCCCTTTGTCACTGATTCTGTTCATTAGCTTTATGGACAGAATTTCTTGGCACAGCCGGGATGTTAAGGGGGGCCAGTTTGATAACATCAGTATCACGTTGCTGCTTTTTGCAGATGATGTGGTTCTGATTGCTTGATCAAGATTTTCAAAACTGAACCAACAAAAGAACAAGTAACAAATATGTTTCTCAACACAACAATATTGTGTTTTGTTTGTTGTTTTGTCTGGCCAGCCTGTATAGATCCTTTTCTCCTTCTTTCATGCCCAACATGTAATACATGTCATCATATGCCTTGTTTGGCCTTTGCCACCTCTACCTTTGCCCTATATCACATCTCAATGCATTGCTTTCACCTCTCCTCGGTCATCTCTGTGTCCCACTTCTTCTTAGCTAACCTCTTTCCTTGTATGATTTCCTGTACTGTGAGGTTCCACCGCTATGTCTCCTCTCCTTTCCTGCCAGAAGATACACCAAGTACTCCCCTGCCTGTCTCTCTGATCACCTTGGCTGTAGTGGTCCAGTCGTCTGGAAGCTCCTCCTGTCCACCGAAAGCATATCTCAACTCTTCCCGAAAAGCCGCACAACACTCTTCCTTTCTCAGCTTCCACCACATGGTTCTCTGCTCTTCCTTTGTCTTCTTAATCTTCATCCCCACCATCAGATTCATTTTAAACACCACCATCCTATGCTGTCTAGTAACCTCCTTAAGATTACATCGTCTGCACAAAATGTAATCCACCTGTGTGCTTCTATCTCTGCACTTGTAGGTCACCCTATGTTCCTGCCTCTTCTGGAAAAAAGTGTTCACTACAGCCATTTCCATCATTTTTGCAAAGTCTACCACTATCTGTCCCTCCAAGTTCCTTTCCTGGATGCCGTACTTACCCATCACTTCTTCATCACCTCTGTTTCCTTCACCAACATTTCCATTACAATCTGCACCAATCACGACTCTCTCTTTGTCTGGGATGCTCAGAACTACTTTTTCTTGCTCCTTCCAGAATTTCTCGTTCACCTCTAGGTCACATCCTACCTGTGGTTCCTCGCCGCTAATCACATTATAGATAATAGCCTCAATTTCAAGTTTCAGCGTCATCACTCGAACTGATACTCTTTTTACCTTCAAGACATTCTTAGCTTACTTTTCCTTTAAAATAACCCCGACTCCATTTATCTTCCCATCTACACCATGGTAAATTAATTTAAACCCTGCCCCTAAATGTCTACCCTTACCGCCACCTGGTTTCCTGGACACACAATATACCAACCTTTATCCTAATTATCATGTCAACCAACACTCAAGCTTTTCCTTTCGTAGTCCCAACATTCAAAGCCAACATTAAATTCTAGGGTCTGTGCTTTCCTCTTTTCTTTCTGCCTAAGAACCCACTTTCCACCTCTCCTTCGTCTTCGACCGACAGTAGCTGAATTTCCACCGGCGCCTTGCAGGTTAACGGTGCTGGGGGCGGACATTGTTAACCCGGGCCACAACCGAACCAGATGTTGGGAACAACCCAAGTAATCCATACATACAAAGAAAGTAGAACAAATAAGCTCACAAATTAAGTTATGTGTCATAAGAAATGACATAAGGAAGAAGTATTAAACACATGAATGAAGGGAGGTGCAAAAAGGGATGGAAAGCCAATACAACACCTAAAATTTATCAATAATGAAACAGCAATCCAGCAAAAAGGTTTTATTGGCAAGGTGTGAGTAAAGACACATCTCATGATGGGTAAAAGCAGAGACCAAGACCATCGCAAACTATCCATCCATCCATTTTCTGTGCCGCTTCTCCTCACTAGGGTCGCGGGCGTGCTGGAGCCTATCCCAGCTGTCATCGGGCAGGAGGCGGGGTACACCCTAAACTGGTTGCCAGCCAATCGCAGGGCACATACAAACAAACAACCATTCGCACTCACAGTCACACCTACGGGCAATTTAGAGTCTCCAATTAATGCATGTTTTTTGGGATGTGGGAGGAAACCGGAGTGCCCGGATAAAACCCCCGCAGGCACGGGTCCTCAGAACTGTGAGGCTGACGCTCTAACCAGTCGTCCACTGTGCCGCCCATCGCAGACTAATTGTTGCAAAACATAGTGATGGCATTGGTTATAGGCGCATATCTAAGCTTCTGAACGTTCCAGTGAGGACGGTTGGGGCCATAATACATAAGTGGAAAGCCAATCATGCCACTATAAATTTGCCTCGATTATGTGCTCCTTGCAGGACTTCTGACGGATGAGTGGAAAGAATAATCAGAGTTGTCCAATAGCTAAGGACCACCTGTAGAAAGCTTTAAAAAGACCTGGAATTAGCAGGTTCTGTTGTCACAAGGAAAACAATGAGTTATGCACTACGCCCCCATGGCCTGTATGCACGCTCACCATGCAAGAGCCCATTGCTGGGAAAAAATGCATGCCAAAGCTCATTTAAAGTTTTCTGAACAACATTTGGACAAGCCAGTTAAATACTGGGAGAATGTAGTCTGGTTGGATGAGAGCAAAATTGAACTTTTTGGATGCCATAATGCACACCACGTTTGGAGGAGAAATGGCACTGCACATCACCCTAAAAACACCATACCAACAGTAAATTTCGGAGGCGGGAACATGATGGTGTGGGGCTGCTTTTCAGCAAATAGTACTGGTAAACTTTACATTATTGAAGGAAAGAAGAATGGGCAAATGCATCGAGACATTGTTGACAAATATCTGCTGCCATCTACGAGGATGATGAAAATGAAACAAGGGTGGACATTTCAGCAGGATAATTATCCAAAACATACTGCCAAGGAAACTCTCAATTGGTTTCAAAGAAAAAAAATAAAGCTGCTAGAATAGCCCAGCCAATCACCTGACTTGAATCCAATCGATGGAAAGCTATGGAAAGAACTGAAACTCAAGATCCATACAATAAGCCCACGGAACATTCAAGATTTGAAGACTGCTTGTGTGGAGGAATGGGCCAAAATCACACCGGAACAATGCAGGAGACTAGTTTCTCCATACAGGAGGCATCTTGAAGCTGTCTCGCAAACGAAGGCTTTTGTACACATTTATTTAACCATAAAAACATAGATTTATAGCTAAGGAAAAAGTTGCTAAAGAAACTTGACGTGGGTGAGAAAAAAGGCGAAAGTGAGGATATTTTAAAAGAGGCTCGCTCGCTCCCATTCAATTTGAATTTACCCAGCCACATCCACAGGCACATTAGAAATTATTTAGTTATGCATTGTTGTAAAGCAATATTTGATATTATATATACTGTATTTATATGTCTTGGGGGTGATGCAGCGGCCGTTCTGTCTTTCGCTCGCTTTAAACCCAGAAATGTATTTTTAGCGTGAGTGAAAGCTTAGGTGCACTTTGATTGGCTGTAATCTGCGTTGTTGCGATGGCATGCGCAAGTTCAAAACCAGTGGCCAATTGATTGGCCGCTCATAAAAACACTTTCCAATCCCCGCACACTATGCGAGACTTCAATCGGGTTCAGCCGCGTCGCTTGGTGTATGGCAGCCTTAAAATGTTTCCGGTAGTTGGGTCCAATGGTTCCTCACCTTTCCACTGCAGTTTAGTGATTGCTCCAAGATGACTAACATTTTCATTTGTGGTAGTCTCCAATTTTCATTAACATAAGTATTATACTTTAAGTATCAGATATTTTCCTCAGATTATCCATCCATCCATTTTCCATACCCCTTATCCTCACTGCGGGCGTGCTGGAAGTTATCCCAGCTGACTCTGGCGAGAGGCGGGGTACACCGAACTGAACACTGAACTGGTCGCCAGCCAATCGCAGGGCACACATAAACAAACAACAGTTCACACTACGGGAAATTTAGAGTCTTCGATTAACCTACCATGCATGTTTTTGGAATGTGGGAGGAAACCGGAGTACCCTGAGAAAACCCACGCTGGCAGGGGGAGAAAATACAAACTCCACATAGGCGAAGCCGGATTTGATCTCGGGTCCTCCGAACTGTGAGGCAGATGGGCTAACCAGTCGTGCATCGTGTCTCCTCAGAATATGAGCAAAAAAAAAGGCATTATGTTTTAATCACAGTTTTGTTGTTAGGAGACTTATGAAAAAAGCATAACATAACTGATTTTCACTGAACTTTGTTGAGTGCAGATGAAAGGTGCCAATCTATGAATTTATGTTCACTTTTAGCCATTACAGCCAATTTGAAATGGAATCAGGTTGGCAGTAACCCACCAAATCCAGCAGATATCAGGCCAATAAAAAAGGTGCGTACTGAGTGTTGAAGCTGGCGCACACTTTATTATGCATAATAAAGGCCACCTAAAGGGCTAGTGCGGAACAATATTGCTTCTTATACAGGAGGTGTGGGGTCAGTGCATTGCTCAAGAGCACCTTGACTGTATTCAGGAATTAGACTAGCATTTCTCCAATAGCTAGTTGTGATTTTACATTTGTCTGCAGCCAGACTCGAACCCGAGACCATTCAGGTCCAAAGCCCACTTCTTTATTCTGTAGATGAGCTACAGACGCCCCTATTATTAGCACTTTTATATCAGAGTGCATGGTCCACTGAGATTCTTGCGATGTAGCGATATCTCAGAAGGCATTTTTTTGTATTGCACACTTACCAAGAACTCAAATGACCTGTCCATACTTTGAAGCTGCAATCAATTCCAGTTGAAAATATAATATATTTTGGTGTTATTTTCATGCAACTAAATCTTCTTGATCCCCTCAAACCATCAAATTTCTCCTTGTACAAACAACAACTTATGTACAAGCCAGAGCAGTTTCAATGTGCATTAGTACCCCCTAACACCACCCCCTAAAACAAAAAAAAAACAAAAAAAAGAAAAGAAAAGAAAAAAAAACCACACCAGATCAATCAACAACCACCTCCTAAAAGTTAACTTACAATATTGACTTTAATGGAGTCAGTTGACCTCATACACTAAGTATTCTTCTCTGGTGCCAATGATGTGGATTCATTGACTTCAAACAGTCTGGAAGATAAACCTATAAAGCTTAAGAGTGCCTTTCTTTGTGTGTCCTTAGAACTCTTCTTGCTCCACATTTCTATGACCTAATTTTACTCAGTCAATAACTACAGGATGCCAATGCATCAAACTCAACATAATGTTCCAATGAAATACAATATCATCAGAAAGGACATTTGATTTGTTCAACAGCCTACAGTGAATTTATGTAGTGATGACTGAAATCCAAGTTATTCACAATTTCTATATGAATAGCTTAGCTTTCTGGGTTAACTGTGAGGATATATGTTATCTGACAGGTATCCTAATTTTTCCATTTACTGTGTGACACTGATGGCAGTTATTGAAAACACAATCTTCATGTTACAATGTGTAATACGCTTCCATGCTAGTTTCTACAGTTTAAAAATAAAATGTGATAAAATAAAAATGTACTAAAGCCTCCAGGGTTTGTTAATTATAACATGGGGTATAGTTATACGCATTCCTGTCTCATTATCACTAGCAGCCAAACATTTTCGCAATTAAACCAGCATAAAATGGCCAAATATATGTTCCGAAGAATTGCATGCAGCTCTTTAAAGGTGACAATGCTTAGAAAGTGTAAAACACCTGCAGATGGGTGTTAAAAAAATGTTGTTCACTGTGCTTGTACCACAAAAAACTAAAATGTCACACATTTGCACCTAAAATCTTCACACAGTGGAAAATCGTCCAACAATTGTTCAGTTAAGAGAGCACTGACTGCCAAGGCTTAAGGGTGGTTTAAACAAGTTTTCTCTTTTTTAAGTGATGGTTGTTTACAACTCTGGAAAATGCAAACATTTAAAAATGGAAGTATGAGACCACCATGTCATTGGTGTGATTATGGACGACCTGTACATGTGAATTATCCCGTGTCACAGATAGTGATGGCAAAACTTATCTGGAACAGCTGGGCAAGTTCTCAATCAAACACAGCAGGTTCGAGTCAGTCTCGTTGCCGTGCGGCTCTTCAGAAATTATGCCGGCTTTTACGAAAGCTCGAACAACAGTGCAAGCAGGCACGTTAGCCCAAGCATCCACAATCCACTCACAAATTGTGGCGTAACTCGCCCGGCGCTGCCTCCTCGTCTTAGTAAAGCTGTGTTGGCCATCTGTCAACCATCGCTCCCACGCCGCTCGCAACTTTACTTTGAACACCCTGTTTAAACTGATGTCCAGCGGTTCCATGATGTCCATGTCCACTTTTCTTCTGTATAAGCAGCATGTCGGCAGGAAGCGGAGCGCTCATCACACAACAACATTTATAGATTTTGGAACTCGGTGCACACATAAGGCGCGTCGCATTATAAGGCGCTCCGTCCATTTTGGAGAAAATTTAAGACTTTTAAGTGCGCCTTATGGTTGTGAAAATACGGTACTTTTAACCCGAGCAAATTGGTGTAAATCGGACCTGAGACTATGTGGGGGGACGGGATGAGAAAATGTGACAGGCCTTGATTGGCATGGATGCCAGATTTCCCAACAGTCCATAAATTTGGTGGGGATGATAAACCTAGTCTGATCTACTGTAGTAATAAAAGCAGGCAACAATGCCTGACAGTACGTCATAAGGGATAATAAAACTTGGAGATCCATTGAGGGACAGGGAGTACTGTATATTCCATGGCATGTTACTGTCTTTTTAAGTTTTTTTGCCACACTTGGTGCGTGGTTTGTCCCCCTTTGCCCCATTTTGTCACGGTAAGGTAGGGTGTACGGTAGTTGTTGTGTCGCGTTTAATTACGGCACATTCCTGAATGTGACGGCTCATGGGCCGGGCGCGATATAGCGCATTATGCCTGACACAGCGCGTGCGGTCTGGGAGGGTCTGACTCATATGGAAATGTGCCCACACTCACTGCCTACAACTCTCCAAAAGCTAAGAAATGTGTTTAGTTGACTTTAAAATGCTCACCTTGGCATGCCCATTTTTAACTCTTGATGTTGAACGTGTGTGTGTGTGTGTGTGTGTGTGTGTGAGAGAGAGAGCGAAAGAGAAAGCAAGAGGAAGAGATAGCGCACTTTTGCATTTTCTGTACACACTGTGCAGTGTGTATGTAAATAACAGGCTCTGCATGTTTTGTACGAGATGGATTATTAAATTGGTTGCTGTCAGAAAACTAATATTCTTCAAAATTTTTTGATGTACCCCCCCCCCGCTACACTGACCTACTGCCCCCCAGTTGAATGTGCTCTGACATTGACGCTGTAGGGTGTGTAAAGCTACATCCGGCAGGGCAGCTTCATTCGAGTTCTGTACTGAAATTTGTTTTGGACGTCTTGGATGTTGACTGTGGCTTCCTTTTGGGTTGCACAGTAAACACGATAACCTGTTCTGTGAGGACTCGATAAATAACATGATTTTGTTAAGGTATAGAGACATAAAAAATCCCTGCCCCCTACTTTGCCATTGTCTTCAGCTGCACATGTTCCATCTCAGTCCACTGCATTATCAGACTATTCATTTGCATCTTTTTTATCCACTGTCTAGAGTGGATAAGTCCTTGATGTCGAACAGAAGTGATGCATTTAGGTTTTAGAACTGCCTGCAGGTATACATTCTGTGGACACTACCGTGTTTTCTGATCACGAAAGTATATTGACTACTTTATATATATTATATATTTTGAAAACAGCAACATTATGACCACGGCACTAAGAAATGTACTTAAACTAGTATAACTTCGCTACTTGCAATAATGCTACTGTGGCTACCCAACACCTATTTCCTTATTTCCTATATTTCCTTCCTTGCACAAGACTAATTATATCACATTCATGCAGAAAATTCGTACTTGACACAATACAGAAATGTCTTGCTATATCGCGGGTCACTTATTGCGGATTCAGTGCACTGGAGATATTTTTGTGTTGCACATCTTTGGTTCAGTTAGCATTGCTGGCTATTATATGACTATAATGTGGCAGCAATGACTCACATAAGGACATTCCACTGCTCAACACACAAGCCACAGTGAGAGCTTCATGAAATAAATTCAGAAATACCACCCTAACCCGACGTACTCAATAGATAATGCACACAATCATAACAATATGGAACAAATGCAAGTCAAGAGCAACGTTTAGCTTGATTTTCTACAACCTGTAGTGAAAAAGAGCACCGCAAAGGGAAGCTGCAGCAAACATCATCATGCTTTGCGCTGCTTACAACTCCGAGACCGTCACTGTGAGGCACATGACCTAATGGTTTAGTCAGCAAATCGCATAGCCATATGCATTGAGTTTGAATAGCATGTATAAAACTTTAAAATGTATATAAATAATAGAGAAAAAAAGCATCAGCGCGTTGTCCGCTGAATTTCAAAGGAGGGAAAATTCTCCTGGCGGCACTGTTTAGGTCATTATGGCTCAGAGGCTTCTTCTCTACAGCCCGTAAAAGCGTGTGATATCTCGGTCGCTGGGAAGAAAGCAGTGCGTGTATTTGATAGACAGGAGAGGCGGGATTTTCAGAGCCGTCAGCGACACGCCCACAGCATCTGCAAGCTGAAAGAATGTCTCAGTTGTTGACCATTTTGAAGCGTACGTATTTCACGTACTTTGCATCTTTTTAATTCATTCATTCATTTTCAGGCTTGTTAACAAGACTCTTCTCTGTGATGTGCCAAATTAAAAAAATAAAACTCTCCTGTTTGGTTGCACTTATATGTAATAGAAAACCCTTTGATGATAACTTAAGCATGTTATTGTTGTATTATTATTATTATTTATTGTGTTGTTAATCGATTTGTGGTTTTGTTATGTTTGTTTTCAATACAGTTGACAGACCTTGTGGTTTTTCTGAGATTTATAAAGTGCATTAAACATACCACAGAAAGACAGACACATGCAACAGTCAGTCGAACCCTATGCCCTTGTTCCCCGTGTGACTTTGTTAAAGGGGCCACGCATTATTGCTGTAATTCTTATAATTCTTGTCAGGACTCTTCCAGCTATCGGAGCATCCGGCTTAAACACAGAGGTACAGTTACTTTTTCTTGATTTCTTTTAGTGACAGATACAGTAAATCTTGGGGGAAAAAAACATATAAGATCATCATTAATTCCAGAATAGCTTTGCTGCAGTGGTGCCTATACATCATAGTAAATAATTCACAGAAGTAAAGCTAGCTTCCCCAGGCAAGCACACACCTGAGACAATATGTGCTTCATCATCCTCAGTGTGAAGTTTCCCCAAGGCATAGAGCATTGACCTATGGTGGCCATCTTGGGCACACATTGCAACAGAGTGCCCATTACTCCAAATCCTCCACATGTAACGTTCTATTGGGTGAAAAAAGTGACAGGAAAATCTAATTATGTACTTTAACCATCTCTCTGTTGTTCAGAATCAGAGTCAAATATAGTCAGGTTTCCAGAATATTTATTCTTCAGAAGTGTCAAGTATTTCCTTTTGTAAGTCACATAAACAGTCATTTTCCAATCGGTAAATGGGCTTTCAAAACTCAAAATGCTTTAACACGTCATGTGGAGTGAGGGACTGCTGGCAGGCTGCTGCCGCGCGTCCTCCACTGTTTTAACTATGTTCTACCTTTTTATCAATTTTCCAAAGATTGTCTCATATGAATGCTGGACTTAAAAGCCATTCGTTTGACTCAGCATATTTTGATCTAAAACTCTGCGACCCAGTGGTGTTGCTCGGCCTATTTGTCATTCCTCAAAAAGTATTGACAAAGTCATTATAAGGCGGCCAGAATGTAAGTTTAAATAAAAAAACAAATCATAAAACCTGGAATTATTCACAAGTTTTCCAACCTTGTTTTGCCAGCGTGAAAGTGCTGCAAAGAAGTGTTTGGTGTAACGCTGCGTCATCTGTGCGGTCTGTAGCGGAAGCTTTTACGACATTTCGCATTGTGGAGTTGAACTTGAAGCATATACATTCCGTCAGGAGGAGTGTTCCTGAATTTGTATTTTAGTTGAATATATGATTTAATGATATAAAAATGTTAAAGAACAATAAAATACAAAAATAAAAGGTTTGTTAGAGCAAACTTGTGCGAATAATCAGAATGATACCACCACTGTCTCGATTTGAGAAAGGAAAAACCTTGAAAGTGACAGCACCTTTTTATTTATTTTTTTTTTTTGCACGTGCAAAGAGGCTCAATAGGCATCAAATAACGGACGCAGAAAAGAATGCGTCCTGTTCACAATGAAACTAAAGTCAGCCATTTGTGCATCACTGCCTCTCTTTGTGATGAGGCCAGACATCCTGAGAGGAGCTATGGATGTTTAGTAACAGGCACCTCTACAGCAGTTTAGAGCACACACTGTATTTGGCAGCAGCCAACCAGGGCAATGTGGCACACTAGAGTTGAGTGAGAGGTCATCAGGGGTTCTGTGGGAAATTATTCAATTTTCATCTAAATTGGCAGAAAATTGTTATTCATTATTTACAATTACAGAACATTATTGTTCATTAATTACAAACATACAGTATCTTTGTTCATCTATTAGTGTCACCAACGTATAATGACAGGCAGAACAATAAAATCCTTCCATTAGATGGCAGAAGGTAAAATAAGCCTTTTTGCCACTCCGACAATGGGATAAGCATGGGCTTCCTGGGAGTGTATCAGCTTTGTGCTCAATCAAACAGGCCCGGATATCGCACTAAGTCAGTCAGTTTGTGAGTAAATTGAGATGATCTCATTACGATTCATGTTTTTTTGGACATTATTGGTTGGTGGCGTGCTGTGAGATTTTTCCAATATGAAATGGTGCCTTGGTCCAATAAAGGTTAGAAAAACTGCGACAGCATACAGAGTATGCTTAGTCTTCTTCTTCTTTTACTTTCGGTTTGTCCCGTTAGGCATCGCCACAGCATCTCATCCTTTTCCATGAGAGCCTATCTCCTGCATCCTCCTCTCTAACACCAACTGCCCTTATGTCTTCCCTCATGACATCCATCAACCTTCTCTTTGGTCTTCCTCTAGCTCTCTTGCCTGGCAGCTCCATCCTCCTCATCCTTCTACCAATATACTCACTTTCTCTCCTCTGGACGTGTCCGAACCATCGAAGTCTGCTCTCTCTAACTTTGTCTCCAAAACATCGAACCTTGGCCGTCCCTCTGATGAGCTCATTTCTAATTTTATCCAACCTGGTCACTCCGAGAGCGATCCTCAACATCTTCATTTCCGCCACCTCCAGCTCTGCTTCCTGTTGTCTCTTCAGTGCCACTGTCTCTAATCCGTACATCATGGCTGGCCTCACCACTGTTTTATAAACTTTGCCCTTCATCCTAGCAGAGACTCTTCTGTCACATAACACACCTGACACCTTCCTCCACCCGTTCCAACCTGCCTGGAGCCGTTTCTTCACTTCCTGACCACACACACCATTGCTCTGGACGGTTGACCCCAAGTATTTAAAGTCCTCCACCCTTGCTATCTCTTCTCCCTGTAGCCTCACTTTTCCCCCACCACCCCTCTCATTAATGCACATATATTCTGTCTTACTTCGGCTAATCTTCATTTTACAGAGTGTGGTTATTGACTCATTTAATCAGACACACTAATAAGTGGTTGGTGAGCAATCACATCCTGACCTGAGTTTGCCCTGCCTTTTGTAGGTTATGTGCCTTCTGTTGTCATAGTAACTGTAAAAGTCAAATTTTGCCAAATTCTGTGTTGGATACATCTAACGGGCAAACGTCTGGAATTACATGGAAGTTTAAAAAAATTAAAAAAATTACATGCGACTCCAACAACTAAGAAAATAAAAATGATAAGCAACACGGTTCTGCTTTTTATCTTCCAATAAATTGATCGTAACCTTCCGATATAACACTGGAAGTCTCCAAAAGTGGTACAATTTGGATTAAAAATGGAAAATGAAATCAAAATTCAAACAAAAATGTCAGAAAATTAAAAAAGAAGTTAGAAACCATCATCATGCATGAGTAACATGAGATGTAAACAAATCTTGTGAGACTTTAGCTCCATGTGCAGCTAAAGAATTAACACGAATGGGCCGTAACTGACTTTTTGAAATGTTATTTTTGTAATACCACTACAGAATGTGTGGTAGAGATGAAGAAGTGTCATTCAAGGCATAGAAATGCAAATGGAACTTCGTCTCATATAGGAAAGATTCTGACAGATTAAACAGTTTATATCAAAATAAAACCAAACAACCACAAAGTTCCATTTTTAATTCCATCAACACCCATAAAACATCACTAGGTAACAATATCGCTTTGCCAACACCTTTTCGTTCCTTCTCCAATACATGTCTGTCAGGTGCCCACAAAGGGTGAGCAGTTTGACATTATTTTAATTGTATTCATGATTAACCCATGTTACCTGCATAGCAGCTTATAATGTCAATGTGAAACCTTGCTTGGACAGTTAATATATTTTTGATGACAGTAACAGTGTGACCCTGGAATATTGTATTGCCATTAGTTCCAATGAGAAGATTGGTTTTGAAAAAGTGTTCATCTAAACTCGATACTGTAGATCATATACAGTATGTTTACGTATCAAATTACAGACGGCAAAGGTAAAAAGTACTTTTTTTCTTTTAAGAAGTTTACCATTTGGTACTGTCAACATATCTTCAAAACTCCATAAACTATATTTTTGTTTGTAAGGCAAGAATCCTATTGGTTTTAACAGTTCTATAATTCAAGATGGATGAGGTACAGCAGCTTGAAAGATTGAATCATTGCAATTTTCATTTCAGAGGTCAACCAGTCACTGTCTTAGAACTTTCAGGGATTATTTTTAACTATTAATTTTGAAATGTATCCAGTTCACAGCTGTACGGGAACTCCAGACTCTCGTTTGGGCCCTTTTTCACGTCGTTGTTATTATTGTCTTGCCGATGCCTAAAGCAACATCGAAACTTGAGAAAGTCTTAGGGCACAAGTTGATTTCATTGGGGTTGAGTGTATACTCATGAGGAATGATCTTTTCTCAATCACATTACCAGGAGGAAGAGGACACCACAAGGGGCTGCCATGGGGGCAGTTACAATAGTGAAGCATCATTTTTAATTCAGGTGCCTGGACTTATTTTATAAGCTCTCAGGCGTGCTGCTGAGTAAACATTTTTAAAATTGAAGTTGAGAAAGCCCCTCTGGTTTTGGACATAAAAAATGCATCAGGTGTGAGAATGGAAAGCCGTATATCATTCCTTAAAACCCCTTTAACACTGCACACAGCCTACCAGTTCTTGGATGGCGTAAAGCAGATTCAATCTGTACATCAAATTTATGATTCACAGCTTTCCTACATAAATAACTGTTTCTTTTGTGTTATTTACCCCACCATTTGCAAGGTGAAATAACTTTGTGCTTTACCCCTTCAATCCTCTTCACAGACATAAACTGCTTGACTTCTATTGATTTCTCCAATAGCAACCTCTGCTCTGGCCTCGCACCAAAGCCCACATGCTGTTTGAGTGATGACACCCTCAATGCACCAGCATGCCGGAGTCGGCAGCCCCGATATAGAACACAGTGGACCTTCTCAGCCGTAAAATGCCACCTTTTGTGTTTTGGTCTAAACATTGCAGACCGCACACGCATACACGCACACATTCGCAGAGGTAGTGTGTGTTGTCAAAGGGTGATGTGCTGTGAGCTACTTGTCTCGATTTCATCCAAGCGACTCTAGCTTGGCTGAAGTCAGGACAAGTCAATCTGCTTGGACAGATCGATTCGTTACTCTGGCCTGATCCTCATTCTGCTCACATTGCACTGCTAAACAAAGCGGTCACCATAATGTCAGTGTTACCATTAGATTAGTCAAACCGCAGTATTGCCTAATTTATTAAGTCATCAATTTTTTTTTAAAGTAGACTCTCTCAGGTCAACTTAGTTTAGAGATGGTAGAGAACTGTAAAAAAAAAAAAAAAAAAAAAACAAGAAACAGAACAATACCCTGACTTCAGCTACGTTAGACAAAATGCAACACCAACAAGAGGAGACAGAGGAGAGCAGAAAATACACTAAGCGTCAGAGGTTCAGAAGATCAGATATTCAAAGTATTCTACGTTACAGTAATATGAAAGTTACTCTGCAAATGTTTGTCACATTGTCACAATACTTTTATTGGCTTGACGAAAACAATTTAAACCAAGCATCGGGATTTGGCCAGCGTTCCTCCAGTCAACTCCCTTGCCATTCAAGGTTTAGGTACTATTGAGCAACACACTTAAGTCCCCCAATTGTTCCCCGGATACTGGAATGTGAACCTGAACATGACAAATTTATTTTAATGGCCATATTAGGTATGTTTTAATTAAACCAGAACCAGGACATAGTTTTGTAGAAAACTGAATTGCTGAGTTGATTTTTCGGAGTCTATTTTTCTGATTACGTTTGAATTGTAAAAATACAGCACTAGATGGCACAGACGCATGGCAGTGTAATCTCAAAGCATCCAATATGTGATATTTTAACTTTACAATAACTATAAAGGTTAAGCTATACTCTGCTTTGCTAGAACATCTACCAGAGCCAAGGACACGCGCTCCTTTTGGAGCTTAGCTTTGAGCCGACTTTCAGCTGACACCAGCGTGCCAGTGATCCATGGCAGTGATAACTTGTGGCTGTTTTGACAGGAGGGGACCAAGATTGTTCTGCGTGCGAGAGTGTGAGGGCCAGTCGGTCATTGGAGCTGGAAGGATTAATCACTGCATGCTGCCTATTGATTTACAGCCAAGTGCAGGTCGGTCCCCCCCTCCTCTACCTCCTCTCCCGAGCTTGTGGCCTCTGTGTGTTTGATTCCTCTGAGTGGTATCGGGCTCCATAGGTAGCTTCTAATCCCCACAGTTCATACACTGCAACATTACCTTGTTGTAAAACAGTGATTGCTTTCTAATAACAAGTGCAGATTGTGTATTGTGGAAATAGGTATTTACAGCAGTGGCAATTACTTTTATTTTAATTTCAATTAAAATCATTAATTTCACAATATTGCAAGCAGGGATCGCTTGAATAAAGACATGTCAACGACTCAGCTCAGGGCCATGCAGCGGTTGACTGATCTAACTGCATTGATATTATTGTGTGCTTTAAATGCTCATACTTTTGAAAGCATTGACTTTTCTATGTTTCTATCATTTACACTTATGGTATGTCCGATTGGGAAGCCAGAAAAGAAGGGAAACATTATTTATACTTATGGGGTCGTTATGAAATCAGATCAAGCGGCAGGTGCGCTAAACATTGAAATTAGAACTATCCATCCATCCATCCATTTTCTGAGCCACTTCTCCTCACTAGGGTCGCGGGCTGCTGGAGCCCATCTATCCCAGCTGTCTTCGGGGGGGAGGTGGGGTACACCCTGAACCGGTCGCCAGCCAATCGCAGGGCACACAGAAACAAACAACCATTCGCACTCACATTCACACCTACGGGCAATTTAGAGTCCTCAATCAACCTACCACGCATGTTTTTGGGATGTGGGAGGAAACCCGAGTACCCGGAGAAAACCCATGCAGGCACAGGGAGAACATGCAAACTCCACCGTGCCGGCACATAAGAACTAAGTAAACTAAATAAAGCAAATGAAACTGCTTACAAAAGGAACTGGATGGAGCTGACCAGCAGAGATCATAAAGATAATTCAGATAGAAAATTATAGGTATTTGTCTATACTGTATGTGCCTGGTGATTGACTGGTGACTTTTATCTTCTGACTTTTTTTAAACATTGACATTTTTAACTCTTATATAGTAAAGACATACTGGTTTTAATTTGATGGTTGTATGTATGTAAGTTTATTTCATGCAAATATTTATGGTAATTATGAATTCTATACTGTATTTGCAAAGGGTTAGTCATGGACGATGGCGCGTTCCGATATGTAGGAAGGGAAATCCATCCTTAACAGAGTACCCCCTGTAAATGTTAACAACAACATGAAAATGCATTTACATGTTAATAAATCATAATATATTGTAATTTCGCAAAACGACACTGCATGCCTCCTTCCTTGAGGCAAAATAGTTTGGGGGGCTAAATATGATTAATAGAACACAGGTGAGGCCTCGTGTACTTCACTGACCTAAATTTGTCAGTTGATGCCACCAGCGGTTTGGAAGCCGAGCTTGAGGGAGAAAAAACAATCCATTATTTTTCCTGGCACTTCAATACAGTGCGTTGCTGCGAACAGTGCTCATGGCCCATTTGGCTGTCATTTAATTGCAGACACCTGTCGCTTGATTACATCCACCTGTTGCAGGCCTAATGAGATGGCAGTGTGGTGACAATATGGATTATTGTTAATTGGGGGCACCTACGGGGGCCATATAGTGGACCTTTCTGTTCTGCCACTGTGACCCCTAGAGTTGAACCCATCGATATATATGTTTTTAAATCATATATTTAGTGAATTAATGGTTTGCTGCCCGTGAGCCCGATTTGCACTCATGAACAGCTGTCCATGGTGTCTCATTTGCCCTGTTGCATTGATCTCTATCAGAAAGCAGAGGATGGAGGACACAGTGCTTTTTGAAAGATTTCTAAGAAAATAAAAGCCAATAGGTAGGTATGCTGCACAACACTGATGGAAATGTTATCTCAAGCAGTATTTCTTTAAATAGTAGACTAACCTTTACAGAAGTTCATCCGGCAATATCCCGTTCTCTTTATGCTGCCAAAACAAATACCCTAAAAGCAGCAAGCAGCGATAAACATCCTTCATTTTTTTTATGGCAAATCCTCATAATGAAAAAAAGCTTTGCCATTTAGCATTGCCTCTCTGTTCTGTCAAATTAGTGTGACACAAAAGATCAACAGGTGTGCTGTGGGAAATTATCCACTTTCACTTAATTAGTCCCAAACATATTTATTTATTTTTGTTTGCAAAATGTATATGGGATCTGGGCTTTCATCAATGATGACATATGATGGTGATGTCATCTATTGTGACTCTACGATCTTCTGCGCTCAATGACAATCTTCTGATCAGTGTTTCAACCCTAGCACTATTCCCAGGATTAACTGCTGAAGATCATCTGCCACTCTTGCTTGTCATGGAGGTTCCTCAAAGCAGGCTCTTGTTCTTCACCTTTGATCCTGGACACCCACTTTTGAGTCTGCTGTAGCCAATTGCAGCATCCCCATACACATGAAAATGTTGACTGGTGGTTCCCCTTCCGAAACAAAAAATTCAATCACAGCTCTTTGGTTCTGACATGAATCCAACAAAGACGTAATCTCCAAAATGGCTGACAGGAAGTGGACAGTCTTAAACACAACTTAAAAAAAAAACAATAAACCTTCAAATAAGGATTTAAACTACAAATCGTGAAACAAACAAACAAAAAAACCCAGTTATTAGGTTAAATTAAATTGGGCTCATTACTTTTTGATTCCCCCTCGTATATGCCTTGGCTCAATCAATGTTGGGAAACAATGCATATGATACCTTTTGATTGGGGTTCGTTTGGTCAAATAAAAAAAACGGTGGCTTCAAACCAAAATACAAGCAATTCCTGTTCAATTTTGTTAAAAGTCCTTAAGACTTTTTTGTGCATTCTGTTATGATGAACATCGATGAAATTTGGGCTATTCTCATGGTCTGGACCACTAAAATACATATATTTTCAACAGGATACACACAATTGCAAAAATCGGTGGGTTTTTGGGCATTTTGAGGCCCCTCAATGAGAAAGAAAAAAAACAACACCAATGCTTCCAAGAGGGCCTTCGCAGCACCTGGTACTTGGGCCCTGAATATTGAGAGGACATGTAAGTCATGTCTGAAAACATGGTTGGATGGCCCAACTTATACTAAGTCTTTGGTCTTCTGCCTGTTCCGGACCAAAGCTTTGCTCAGTCACCTGTCAGATGAAATTACTGCGATGTCAGTTGCCCAGTGAGGTGACTGCGGGGGACCTGGGCCGCGTAGGCGCCAAGGCCTCAACATGTAGCCACGACGTCTTGTGGGATCGTCAGGGGGCCAAGGAAACCTGCTGTTAGGTCTTGAAGAGACACTTACACAAGTCCACGATCACACTCATGTTATGGCCATAATCCAGAATGACACTTTAAAAAGAACACATTGGCTCTATTAGTGTCCTGACAATGTGATCCTATGGCCTGCTGATGGTGAGCTCTCATAGGCTTGGCAGTGACGAAAAGAACTTTAATCAGCGTCTCACAGGTACTGCAGTTGCCAGGGATACTCCACAAAAAAATATGCACAAAAGGACTAATGGTGTCCTGTTGCGCTAGTTGGCCTCTTTAATTCATTTTACTTCCAATATTCTGATTTATGGAGTTTAAAGACAATTTTAGAAAAAATACAACATGCTGCTTTGGAAGGCATAGTGTCACATTTTATTACAGCTTTTTTTTTTTTTTTTTTGCATTTGTTTTGTCCTGTGTGGACCAGTTATGGACTTATAAACTTTACAGTTCAAAACTTTTTCTAAAAATGACTAAATGTTCTAAGAAGAATATTTCAATTTCTTTTCATTATGTAGATATGTTTTAATGACAAATTGTCATTTTAATGGTTTACAGACTGTAAAAACCAATTTTGCTTAGGCTTGCACTATTTTTTTTTAGGCCTCGCCATTTTGGGCTGAACATAAAAACACTTAAAATTATAGATTCATCTGAAAATGTATTAATTTGAAACAGCAATTATTTTTTTCAAATAATTGAATTGTTTTATTGGGTTAAGTAATTATTAAACATTTGTTTTATGGATACAAAAATAAGAAAACAGAATTTGATGCAAAGAGTCACCCGTCTGCCTTGTTCTTTTTTTTTTAAGAAAATGATTGTTGCTGCATTTTGTTATTATTATTATTATTATTATTATTCAATGTCTCTCATTGTTTTTGATCATTTAAAGGAATTATTTATTTCTCAGAAAGTCATGAATTAAAAAAAAAAACTCCAATAAAACCAAGTACATTACATTTTATTTTATAACTTATTGTATTGTGTATTTCCAGGAGTAGTACAAATAGGAGTCGGTTCTAGAAACACTCCAAACCTGAATGTCTATGAATGGAATCCCTTATAATTTTAGAGCAATCATTTGGATTACTGTGTGTTTGTGCTATTTTTTTTAAAACTGTGTTTCTAAAATATTGTGTATAAGTATACATATGTGTCTTGTCACTAGGCTGTGGAAGCTCAAATTTTATTTGGGTGAGAATTACATTTTCACGTACTTTCATTGAAAAGGCAATAGAGAAATCTATACCTTTTCTGACATCCAATTACCCCTACTCCAAGTTGAAGTGACATTTGAAAAAGCGCTTGATTATTCTTTCATTCAAAGTAACATTTAAGTAAAGCAGAGGAAGATGTTTTTTTTTTTTTTTCTTCTTCCTGGGGCTGTAATAGATTCCATTTAATCAGCCTCTAAAAGATTGCTGAACCTCAGGTTCTTATCTCAAGATTTTATAAGATAGAATTATTTTTTATTGAATGTTGATGATGTTAGCTGTCCAGGGGAGGGCATAGAAAGGTAGACTGTAGGAGGGGGAGTAATGCGCAGAGAAAATGAGAACGATTTAAATGAGAAAGGGTGAAATGAAGAGCAGCAGAGTATTAAATCAGGAGTGTGTGTGGACAGTAATCTGAAATAGCCTGGGACATTTTAGCTGGAAAGCACACAGCGGTGCTTTGTGCTCCTCTGGGCTTAGGTCTCTCAAATGTTCGGGGTCACTGCTTCCTGGTATGACTCAGCATTTCCTGTTGCTTAAGACTATCTTGACGAAGGGACTTTACAATTACAAGGCCATCTCACTGCCAAGTCGGGCCGAGACAACAACCGCAGGGCTTCTTATCCAAAAAATGGAAACACACATTTTGACCTTAGTCAGTGCAAGCCAATCACATTACACAACTATGGAGAGACTACAAAATAAAATAAATAAAAAAAACTTTTCTTATTGATTCTTAAAAATAAAAAGATACTATTGATGCCTAACTCTATTTTAAAACCACTTTGTAACCTTACAATGATAACTGTAGGATTAATTGTAGTCTTTTTCATCTTTTGCAACATAAAAGTATTGTTTGTGATTTTTATTGATTTTTTTTTAGATTTGGTGTCTGTATCAAATCCAAATCTACATCATGCTGTATTTTATTCATCTGCTCTATGAAAAAATATTTATGGACAGGTAAAAATAGATAAATAATAATCATCATCCTAATTAAATATTAAAAACATAATGAATTAAAAACATTTATACACCTACAGTATGTAAAAAGCAGTGAAGGCTGAGAGTAGAACCAAAAGCGATCAAAAAGTGCAGATTTTTTAAAAATCCTTATGATTTTAAAATGAGGATTTTTTTTTATTTTGACAGTTTTTACATTACTTTTCTTTTTGTATCAAATTTGGAAATACAAAAGAGCAAATGAGTTGTTGTCAGATTGCTGAATAAAAAGCACACGAAACACTCAACAAACACTCATCACACGTGAATGTGTTATTTCACATTGCAGGAGGGTGAATAGAGAACCTATTGTTGGAATGAAACACTTTATTTTTTATTTTTCCACTACAAACCCCCAATAAACATTTGTAAGAGACCACCCAAGCCAAAAGAACAGTCTTGCATTGCCATGTTGACAGACTGAGTGTATGAGTGTGTGCCATCTACATGCTGTGCAACTTCAAATAAAGCAAAGTACATTTAAGAGCCAGTTTTATGAATGAAACAGGCTTCATGTCATCATGACTGCAGTACAATAATCCATCCTTTTCGCCATTTTCTATTCCACTTGTCCTCATTCGGTGGTGAGCTGGAGCCAATGCCAGCTAAGCTTGAGGAGAGGCAGGATTCAGTCGGGACTACTAGCAAGTCAATCACAGAGCACATTTAGACAAACAACCATTCACATCCACCCTGGCATACCTGGAGAACACTCACACAAGCTTGGCGAGAACTTGCAAACTTGCTGCAACATCACCATTCAATAATATGTACAATAATGAAACCAGAAATATTGAGTCTTTTATAGACTGTACTTTATCATAGTCATGATGTTCACACTACCTAGTTAGTCATATAATATTTAATTGATACTCTACAATTGTCAAAGTAGACATTGAATAATGGGGTACTAATAATGATGTGTAAGGTGGATAAAACCATATTGTTCCTTTGTTAAATGAGTAAAGATATTACAAGAGATCTAAGAGATTTGAGATTCAATTGCATTTCAATTTAAAGTGAAGAAATAGATTGTGGAGCGTTTACCTTACAAAGCTGTAGGAAGCTGTTTCATTAATTAAAAGCCAATATGATGGAGACCGTCTCCGGTGGTGATGAGAGACGGGGCTTGAGAACGACTTGTGCTCCTGAGAGGGAACCTTCTGATTGGGGCGTGCGGAGTGGATTTGCGACGACAGTTGCGACGATGAAAAAAATGGAGGACAAGTTTTGAGTTTCACAATGTTCAATTGACAGCTGAATGGCAGCAAAAGAGAAAAAGAGCCTTTTCAGATGGGACTGTTTGAATGATTGGGCAAGTGCGTCAGCTTGTGATTGAAGGAAGCAAATAGCAAGTAGAAAGAACCTTCTCAAGAGAATTCCACAGGAAAAACTGTGCGATGCAAGTCATGCAAGTTAAAGCATTAATATGCCCTAATCTCTTCTTCACCCCGGTATTTAACTCTATTTAATGGCATTTAAATGGGTGCAGTGTCAGCGTCTTGGGGGCCATGTGTGGGCAAACCCCCACTTCCAAATGAGTTAGTGTGCCCCGGCGCCCCCCCTCCCCCATTCAGTGTAGCCTTTTCTTGCCAAACTTCATATATAATTTGATTAAACTGTAAATTGATTTGTACGAGCCAGCTAGCATTGGCTCAGGCCTTTATGCTAGCAAAACAACATGTTCCTTCTGTATACAATAGCTTTGCAAATGTTGTGAACTAATAAAAACTGAAGAAAGAAAATACAACTTCCCTGTATTTTTTCAATTATTTATTTAGATTTTTTTGCACAAGACAATGAATTCACCATAAATTATTCTTGTAGCTGACAACATCCAAAAATTTCTCAAGGCCACGGATGAGGAATATCTTAACATATCATTAATGCTCCGTAGTTCACGTTTCTTTATGTCACTGCTGTGCATGTTTTTTCTCCATCTTTATAATAAAAGATGTTATTTATAATGCACTTTTCATTCCGTAAAAAGTCAAAATGCTAAAAAGATTGTTTTTTGTTTTTTTAGAAACCCCAAGATCCCAATCAATCAATCAATCATTCAAGACTTGGTTGACACGTGTTTTTTACATCATGTCATCTGCGGAGATTGAAAAAAGTGACAAGCCTATTTTGAAAAAGAGTAGAAAACACAAATATCCATTTACAAATGTAGGGAATGAAAGTAAAAAGTAGTCAGAAAAATACATAAGTACAGATACTGAAAAAAAAAACCAACAATACAGTAACAAAGTATGTGTACTTCGTTACTTCCCACCACTAGAAATAATGATTTTAAAATCATGGATGGAGGCTTTTTTAGGGTCTCTGTTTCCTGGGTAAAGAGGACGTCTAGTTGTCATGCTACAAAATTGTGTTCTGTGGGACAGTGGATAAAAAAATAAAAAAATAAAAAATCCAATAGTTTCTGGCTCCATATTTTTTCTCTCATGGGCAAGGGGCTTGGCTCTGTGCTCTGATAAATAATCATCGCATTATGGACAGAATACTGTATGTTGCTCAATTTATCTTTGGATATTCTATGATTTGATTGTATTTTTTATTTTTTTTAATGCATAACATATCCATCAATCCATCCATTTTCTGAGCCGCTTCTCCTCACTAGGGTCACGGACGTGCTGGAGCCTATCCCAGCTGTCATCAGGCAGGAGGCGGGGTACACCCTGAACTGGTTGCCAGCCAATCGCAGGGCACATAGGAACAAACAACCATTCGCCTACGGGCAATTTAGAGTCTCCAATTAATGCATGTTTTTTGGGATGTGGGAGGAAACCGGAGTGCCCGGAGAAAACCCCCGCAGGCACGGGGAGAACATGCAAACTCCACACAGGCGGGGCCGGGGATTGAACCCAGGTCCTCAGAACTGTGAGGCTGAAGCTCAAACCAGTTAACCACCGTGCCGCTGCTGCTAATCTGCTCAAAAAACAGTCAATTGCAAATGTTAACCTGTGCAATATGTTCACCGTCAAAACCGAATTCGATCGCGCCATGGACTTTGTTATTGTGACGTGAGACAGAACAACAGCCATTTACGAAGCGACCTGAAACCCAAATGGAGAAGCGACTGGTTGTGCAGAGTGTTTGTATTATGTCTTTCACCACAGTGTTCTATTTTTTAATTGACAAGAAAACAAGCTTACAATCGCAATGTAGTTACCAGAAAGCTAACAGTTAGCCTCGCTGATTCTATTTCTTCCTCTATTGCTACTCTTCTTCACTGTGTTTATTGGCAGTGGCCCTGCAGCATTATGTTGCCCTTCACAGGTCAGTCTTGGTACTACCACAGCCATCTAGTTTGGGGGAGGAGTCTCGCAATTGTCGGCAAATATATTGTTGTGTGTGGTGTGCTGTATTGCTCATCTCAAGTACACCACACATTGTAACAGCAGTAAGCACATGCCAATTTCTTGCTCATCATTTGTAGGGTTGCTCACATTGAAAAAAAAAAAAACTGTTGTACATCGCTTCATGTGTACTAAGCTTAAACAGTCGTATTAAAAGTATCCATGTGTTGTGTTTGTAATCCAAGTACATTTCAATTGTGTTAGAGTAATCAAAATTAGCATCTATGAAGCTTTTAAGGGAATAATTTCAGAATATAAAGTACAGTACTGCAATTGGCTGGCAACCAGTTCAGGGTCTACGATGCCGGATGATAGCTGGGATAGTCTCCAGCACGCCCGCGACCCTAAGTGAGGAGAAGCGGCTCAGAAAATGGATGGATGGAAAGTACAGTAATTGCATGCAGTGGAAGGATGGAATATTGTGTTTGTGTTTATTCAGAATCAGAATCAGAATCATCTTTATTTGCAAGTATGTCCAAAAACACACAAGGAATTTGTCTCCGGGAGTTGGAGCCGCTCTAGTACGACAACAGACAGTCAATTGACAGAGAACACTTTGGAGACAGAAAGACATTGACAAAAAAAACAGTCACTGAGCAGTAAAGGGTTGCTAGTTATCTGGTAATGCCGGTACATTTTTGAATTTTTTTTTTTTGACAATTGTGCAAAAAGTTGCAGAGTCCTCTAGCACTTGGAGCAGTTCGAATGACTAATATTGCAATAGTTCGGTGCAATGACCATTGTGCAAAGGGCGCTGAGACTTCAAGGAGTGTATGCGGTTTAAAGTGACGAGTACTGCGATAATCTGGGACAATATTGGTTGTGCAAATGTTGCAGATACTCCTCTATCAGTGTGCAAATGGAGCAGATGCTACTCTGGCATGAGTGGCCAGTATATGCAAATAGTGCAGCATTGCGAGACAACTACAGTGAGTGCACGAGTAATGTATAATTGGCCCCACAGAAATGTGACAACGAACTCAAGTCAAAAAATTGCCAGCATGTTGCAATGGAATTGTAGGTTAGCTGTTTAAGAAGTTGATTGCAAGAGGGAAGAAGCTGTTGGAATGCATGCTAGTTCTAGTTTGCATTGATCGGTAGCGCCCACCTGAGGGAAGGTGCTGGAAGAGCCGCTGACCAGGATGCGGAGGGTCCGAGAGGATTTTGCACGCCCTTGTCTTAGTTCTGGCAGCGTGCAAGCCCTCAATGGTGGGTAGGGGGGTACCGACAATCCTTTCAGCAGTTTTGATTGTCCGTTACAGTCGGAGTTTGTCCTTTTTTCTAGCAGCACCAAACCAGACTGTGATGGAAGAACACAGGACTGATTCGATGACCGCTGTGTAGAACTGCCTCAGCAGCTCCGGTGGCAGGCCGTGCTTTCTCAGAAGCCGCAGGAAGTACATCCTCTGCTGGGCCTTTTTGAGGACGGAGTTGATGTTGGTCGCCCACTTCAGGTCCTTCCACTTCAGGTTATTTGTTATAATGCAGCATTCATATGACTTTCTAATGGGTTTTTACTGTACAAGCCTTTGTGATCCCATTTCTATTCATCTATAGAACTTATTTTACAGCAGTGTTTTTCCACCCTAGCAATTAAATTTTAAAGGTTATATTTAGATTTGAAAGAAATATTTTTATAGAGAAAACACAATTTAACAGTGGATGCACATGTCTGGTTGAATGCAATTACTATTTGATATGAAACAAACAGATAAAGAGCATTGCACATACATTGTTATGTGGCGTGTGTGAGTGTTTTGGGGATATACTTTTTTTGGTGTCAGGAGGAAAGAAAGGACACACACATACACACACAATCATACACGCGCACCCACAAACACAGAGGCAACACTTCAGCACCCATAGTCAACATACTGTAAGACAAGGATTGAATTGGACTTGGTGGTTGTGGCCAAGGGTGTCTTTTAAAACTGCATCTGTACTCCTTACATTATATTTAATGGTCCTCACTGAAATTTGATTATTTGTAATTTGGTCAGGAAGAACGGTCATTATTTAAAGAAATTGGGTCATGGGACACGCATACTACTCACTGGCGTATCATACCTCATATGCTATTTCACAGGGGGGAAAAAATCAACATGCGATGGCAAAATAAATGATAGGAAAACGTTCATCATTACAATAACTGACAAGTTTGGTTAGAAATACGTATGTGCTGATGTTGCAGATATACAGTACTGTGTATAATGTCTTATCAAGCTGTCATTGAATCAATACAATTGTTTTGAAGTTGCTAAATGCCACTGTGTGATTAAAAAACACACGTTTTGCTCATTTCTGTTTAGATATCTCTTCAACTGGAGTCGAAAATGGCTGTTCACAGTTTCACGTAAATTCAGAACAATGATTCCTCAAATGACTTGTAGTTGTCAGTGGTCCCATTGAACGGAACTATAATTATCGAGCGGTCCATCTGGTCATGTGGTCTCCTGTGCCAGGAGTGGGCGTCCTACTGTCTGCTGTGTGAGTAACGCCAAACAGAGTAAAGCTTCTCAAATGAGGTCAAAGGAGTCGACTTGGCACCTCTCAAGATACAGCTTGGATATTGATGTTTCAAACTATAAGCATGTTGGCCAAATAACTCCAGTCCCATAGCTCATGCTGCAATTAATCTAATTTGTTGTGATTTCCGGGGGTATTTGGAACATAAGCGGGAGTGTTTGACCAAGAGTAAGCATACGCATTATGGAGAAAATGTTAATGCCCGTGTGCAGTTAGGACCAGATACCAAATTAATAAGTACAGTATAAGAGGGAATGATAGCACATATATAATGGGATTGGACAAACCACCAGAGATGGCAAAAGTACTGATACTCAGTAGTTACTGCGTTTGGCTGGCGACCAGTTCAGGTTATAACCCGCTTCTCGCCTGAAGATGACTGGGATAGGCTCCAGCACACCCGCGACCCTTGTGAGGATAAGCGGTACAGAAAATGGACGGACGGACGGACTCGGTAGTTAAGGAGAAGTAGAGACCGTACTTCGTTTTTAAATGCTTTTAATCATGTAAAGCACATTGAGTTACCTTGCGTATGAAATGTGCTGTATAAAAAAACTGCCTTACTACAACAGCTGAAATTTATTTGGCAATTAAAATGTTGGCAGATGTGTGCTGACTCACATATAACGTGTTTACATGTGATTGGTTAATTCCGAACACAGCCACATCCCCAGTTATAAAAGGGTGTGCACACTTCTGCAACCACATTATCTCAAATATTTCTTTTTTTACAATTGAGTTCTCTAGGTAACATTAATGGTGGAAAAATGTTTTGAAATTATTTCTTTTGGTTTCATTTTTTATATCACAATATTGGGACATTTGAACAGGGGTGTGTAGACTTTTTAAAATTATTATTCGAATATTACACTGATTTACACTCATACTGTACCAACATAGAAGGCTCATAATATATACATCTTGCCGTTCCTTCGACCATCTGACATGCTACTTTTGGGTAGGCTTGCCATATTCCATGTTGCTTACATCATAAGACAAACATAATGGTTGTCTTGTTGTGTTGTCTTCAATTTCAACACTGCTACCGGGACTTGAAGTGTGTGACGCAACTGTAAGCCCACAGTGTTGTTGCTGTTCATCCCTCAGAGCAATTATTTTGAACACATCCATTTCAAACAGAATAGAACATAAACACACTCGCACGCGGAAACTGCTGGGCCTCACTTTGGGAGTCCTTCTTCACTCTGCATGAAAGTCACTGTGTTGTTCCTCAGTCAGTCATTCACTCTGTGACACTGTTTAAACAAGTAAATTCTCTGTACAAACATGTTAATCCACCTACTTCATCCTTATTCCAACCAACGGTCTCTTGCCACAGTTTGCTGCTGCTGCACTCCTTGTTTGTCTCATGAGCACGTGCATAGCATTAGCACTGTTTAGAAGCCTCTTTACACAAACAAGGCCTTTTTCCCATATTCAAGGGAGGTGAGCATCAGATACAAGCTAAGACTTTACTGGATGCTTGGAAAATTTGTGGGTGTTTACAGTGGAATTAATGATGTCATGAGGCCAATGTGGGGTTTTATCTTTATTCCATGTTTTCTCATGATATTGATGAGTGAACATCTAGGGACATATCAAGTATTTCAAATGTCAGGTGGTGAAGATTAATGCCACGAGGGCTTTTAGTTGTTTTTTTCCCCCCATTGTTTTATGTGAGGCAGCAATCAGTCCCATGCCTACTGCGATATTGATCATTGTGGTAATATGTTATATGTGCTGTAGTTTCAAAGGGTCACATTTAAAAGATGAATAAGGTTGACTTGCAAATGCATCAACCATTGATTTTATGTGTCCAATTGCGATCCAATTGAATGATGAGTTCCGCTCTTGCATGACACCAAAGGGATGAAAGTCGAGTCTACGTCGACTCGTCACGGATTACGTCGTTGATATTTGTTTTACTTTGGGTCTATAATTAAAAAAAAACAAAACACACACACACACAGGAGTGGCTTCTTAATCTATATTCACAGAAAATGGAACGGTTATTCATCGTATTTACACGGAACATGAGAACACAGGAACATCGACGTGGTTTGACTGAACACTCGCTCGCTGCGGCGTGATGGTATTTTGAGCCTGACGAAAAAATAAATAAATAAATTGCCTGGTGCCTTTGGTTCTTGGACAGCCAGGCACCGTTTGCACTACTTGGCCAAATGGAGAGACTTGTCCTTGTTCTGGTTCCACCATAGCAGCGGGTTCTGCATGCTGTGAATTTGCCATGTCTCTCCAGCACACTCATGACCCTAATGAGGATATGTGGAAAAGAAAACGGATGGATGGATGCAAATAATCACAGCCTTCTTTAGGTGTGGTTTAGGGTTAGGTTGTGATCAAGCCTGGCCTATTCAACTTTATTGGTTAAATGTTCAAAAATGGTGAGCTGAACTGTGCCAGATCAGCTGATCATGCGGTCCCATACTGTAAGTTCATCCATCGAGGTTAGTGGGTTGGGAAAAAAAATTGTCACCAAACAACAACCTGGTGCTGCTTTGAGAACCAGACCAAAATGATGTGCACCCCTAACTTTATGTAATGGCAAAGTCAAGAAAGCTCTTCTTGAATACTTTAATGAGGAAAAGAATATTTATTTATTTATAAAATTATTATTATATTTATTGTGTTTCATATTTTGAGTTCAGAAAAATGTTTTTAGTGCTTTAGAAATAAAGTTGAGGTGAGTAATAAAGGAACAGCTACTTTTTTGAATACATAAAAGCACAGAAATTACAATTATTGCACTATTCTGTCGTATGCCTTTTTAAAATCTATTTACTGTAGTTCAACAAATTCAAGGAAAATAGCCACCATTAAAATAAGGTTGTCTAGTTGCTCATTCCACAATACATAGATGGTAAAAAAAAAATTAAACAATCAGTGTGAACAAAAACATAGCTGAATGTTTGAGTAGACAAAGTTGAACATGATGAAAATCCTTGGCCATTCTTAATACTCAATTTAAACTGTTAACATAATGTCAGATCAAATTAAGGTTGCATTGTAATAGAACTTTTTATTACAGCAATCCATAAAAAAGCATATTTTATTTTTTTTTTACCCTTCATACAGTAAAGCAAAAGGGCTTATTAGAAGCTGTACTTTTGTTCAATGAAATAGATGTAACGTGTGACCTCTAAAGTCGAACACTTTCTCTTCTCAATCCTCAAAGTATTCAAAGAATTATTCCTCGATGCTAATACAAAATGGATTGCAACGACATAATCAGAATAGAAGATAAGAAGAGAATAGGAAAGAATATTCATCAAAGTTACGTGAGCGGTCTCACATCCAAAGAAGGTGGATCACGGATTGTGATCGACCGGATAGAAAGTCAACGATTTGGTTATAAATGAAACCTGGGGGAACTCAAATACACATCCGAAAGGGCTGCAAAATGTTTTTACAGAAAGTCAAAGGTCCATTTATTGAGGTCAGTCAGGTCACATGCGATAATACTGTACAGTAATATTCAAACCAAAAAAATCCTTGTCATTCAAAACACAAAAAATATTAACCGAAATAAAATAAAACAAAAATAGATTTTGAAATAAATAAAATAGTTGAATAAAGTAAAACATGATCCCTGTCACAAATCCAAAACAAAAATATCAGGAGCGGGTTAAGACCATTTTTCTTTTTAAATATAAACACAAAGAACTGCAAGAAAGAAGGAAATATATATTAATCAATATATCATTATTAGTTGGTTTCACACTTCACGTGTGTGTGCGTGCGCGCGTGTGTGTGTGTGTGCGTGTGTGTGATTTTCAAAGAGAGAAAAAAAATAACCAAATACATTTTGGAACGGAAACCCAAATATAAGATAAACAATAATCAACTCATAAATAACACTGATAATTTTACATTTACACAGTTTATACAATTTCCTGTATTATTTTTTAAAGACAAAGTATACCACTTCCGATAGCGCAAGATGTTCCTTTAGCAATCGGTAGACCTAACTTTAAGGAATAAATATCATTTGAAAGACTGTTATTACGCATTCTGGTACAACAAGTACTGAAAATTTGTCGGTGAGGTACACAGGCAAATGGAATTTATAATCTGGTACACAAACACACGCTACCGACCGAGCTGCTACCTCTACTTCCAGCCACCTTGACACAACTGCTCATGCACAAACCACATGCCCGCTTGGAATGTAGGAATGTTAAAATGTTACTTGGCCTGTTTTGTTAATAAAGGTGTAATGATGACGACAGTTGGAGTTTGGAACTAATTAACTTCAGATTATATGGGAAATTTGTATTTCAAATTTCAACAACACTGAAATCAACCACTGTCATGGAACGGATCGTGTATGTCTTTGAAGGGTGCACTTTAATTGAAAAATGATACATACTAGGTAAGATTTTGTTACCCCTTAACACCTGCTTCTGATTTTAGGAACATTTGCTGCTAACGAAAAAGAAAAATCACCCCATAAATCCATAAATATACGGACACCATTCATAAATCATCATATGATAGTTTTTCCATGCCAACCATTTCTGCATTTGTCAAGGAAAGCTGAGCTGCTAAAGCGCCTTTCTCTGGACTGATGCCTCCTTGCCGCGAGTTCCATCGTGCCATTTCAAAGGAGTTTCCTCACGATGCCTTAAAATGATGTGCCTCGGGCCTGCTGAGGATGTAGAATGCCTCACTACATACATATGACCAGGTGCATGTATATGCACACGCAATCTCAGCAAATGGCAAAGTCGTATGGGGGAGAATTTTCACGGCAGACGGCGAGCTGCGCTTGTGTTGTGGGTGGTGACGCTTTGAGGCTAGATTTCCTACCATTGTGTGGGAGGGGCACAGGCCAGGGCTAAGAGGGAGAAAAGAGCAGTGAGAGAAATTACAGCCTTCTGGTTCACAATGTAACTGTGTGGGTTTCTCTCAGTGTCAAAAAAAACCAAAACATCTTTGGTCAGACATCGACTGCCCCCGCACACCTCCATAGCAGTCTTCACGCCATATAAAACAGGGGAAAAAGAGAAAATTGTAAAAGAAGAGAGGAGGAAGGAGTCTAAAAATGAAGGCAAGTTTGTCAATAAAGAACAGTAAGGCTCCCAACTGTGTGACCTTGTGGGTATAAAGTGATTTTTGCTGTGTTTTGGTTTTCTGCAGTGGCTGCCACCAAGGAGAATCATTAAAAGTACACAGTCACAGATGGCTGGCAGCTCTCCCTGACACATTATATCCAGGTATATCAAGAACAGCTGCATTATTAACAATAACGGAGACAGCTTCCTTTGCAAAGTCCTCTATTGATCCTCTCAGGTGCAATTAAAAAGTAATTGTGAGGGCTGCTTTCCTGACATATTCCAAATGACAACCAAATGTGTAACTTGTGGAATTAGGAGGCGTTTCAAAAGGTAGTGGTACTCTTTAATTATCTGTCAGTGGAGAGTGTATAATTTATTGTTAGCGGTAGGGATATTTTGTATCAACCTGCCCTTGAGAAACATGATTACATTTGCTTATGTGAGCTGCATACAATTAACCTTTCAGCATTGAGGATGGCAATGTGCTGCCTGCCTTTTAGACTGTCGTCTTTTTCTCATCAGACATGCTGATGTCACACTGTCATCTTGCCTTGGCTCATTTGCATGTGAATTATTAAAGCTTAACAATAATATCTTGAGCAACCCTTTCCCTGAAATATACTGTATGCATTATTTACAAATGCTACATGAGAGGTGTGAGCCTCATAGTACAGGATTAAAGACTCCTATAAGTCAATGTCCTCTCACAGGAATTTAGCAGGAAATTCTAAAAAAAAACACGAGTGTCACTGTGCCTTTATGAAATCGATGCGCAGCACCACCTATTTACAATACATCATTGGAGACTTTATGTTTGTGGTTACTTACAGTATTTCTAAATTGCTAAAACACAAAACCCTATTGTCTGGACCAAATGCTCAGTGCCCTGAACCCACTTATTGAATTGGTCACCCTTTCGATAGAACTGTCATGAACGGAACACAGGATAGGACCCAAAAATGCACGACTCCAAAACAAATGGACAGTTTCCAAAAAGAGAGGTTTAATAGACGGGCATAGGTCGGTACACAGGCAGGCAATCCAAGAAAGGCAACAGTATCCAAAAACATGAGGCAAAGAGGCAAGGTCGATAATCGGAACAGGGTCAAATCTTACTGTGAGTCTGTGACGTGGAAACAAGGAATGCTGGAACGCGACGACAAGGTACAACGAACTGGCAACGAGAGGGAATGAGACACGAGGTTAAATACAATAGGCACAGGTGATGAAGATGCTCACAGGAGCAGGTGTGTGTGAAACAGGGGGGAAGACAAAACCCGGAACACACACCCATGACAAGAACATGAAGCACTTTTCACATAGTTAAGACATACTGTGACTAGCAAACATATTTTCACCCTCGGAAAAAAACATTTAGCACTCTAATGCACTTGTGTTGCATAATGGTAAGCACAGGTAGCAAAAAGGCAACTCGATTAAAGCACACGTGTCTCAACTTCAACACAGCACCTCAAAATTGTTCATACCTGTGGCTAATGATTTGAAGAAACCAATATACACCATTTCATTGAACCCGTTTGTTGAAGTTTCACTACCGATAGAAACAATCAGAGAGGCAGAGGGAGATTAAGAGGTGGTGAAGGAGGAAGAGGAGCAAGAGGAAGTAAAATACAATATATATATATATATATATATATATATATATTTCAGATGAAATACAGGCAACTTTTTTTATACAGATACTATGTTCTTGTCCACTGTTTGATAATGAGGAAAGCGGGACTTCAAGGCCAGCCCAACCCAAGTAAGTTCAATATGTCGGTCATAGTCGATACAGAGAGGAGAAAAGGTCAGATCTGAAAGGCTTTTTCATTGTCCACGTTTACACTATGACTCTATACAGTGCTGTAAAAAGGTTTTTCTATACATCAATTTTCCAATATACATGTTGCCCTAGTATTGGTGTTGGTGTTCAATACTGTCAGCCTACAGCTTAAGTCTTTCTGGATCATTTACAAAGCTACATAGATATATATTACTCTATCTTTCCATATAGAGAGTGTTTCAGCTGGATTCCTTAGAAATACCACATGAATATATTTTTATGGCTCAAGCTGCGTTTAATATGACCAAAATGAGGAGGAGAGGCTGGTAAGCGATTAGCCAGCGAGCTACTGTTGCAATCCCTGGCCAACATGTTGGCAACGCAAAGTTATGTGCCGCCATCAGCAATCATGGGGCCATACAACACTCAACATCTCCTGATAATCGTGTGTTAGAGCAGAAGCACCAGTATCATGAACAGACACGGTGTCCTGTCTTTGTCATTGGGACAATGTAAGTTTTCAACATGTCATCCAGGTCAGAGTGGTCCAATATCAACCAAGAATTCCTAAATATTTGCCTTCGACCATACTCTCCTCAACCCAACAGAGGAGTTCTTCATGGTGTTGGAAAGTTTATGACCGCCAAACCTACAGCTGGGAAAATATCTTACAGGCCATGGAACTCGCCTTTAATGACACAGGTGTGGAGGCATGCCAAGCATGGATTCAGCGTGCCAGTAGTTATTTCTCACGTTGCCTAGTCAGAGGGAATTTGGCCTGTGATGTGAATAAAGTTCTGTGGCTTGACCCAGTTTCAAGACTGTCACATCAGGGTGGAGGACATTTACGTATGTTCTCCCCACACCCAAAAACCCTCACTGTTCACATGGTCTGTCACAACAATGCACTCAAACTGCATTAACTACAGCAGAAAACCATTGAAGACCATGTGAATTTTGAATGCATCAACTGTGTCAGCCTTTCAGTCATTGATAATGTCCTCAAATGCAACAGATGGGGATGAAGCAACTGTACAGAGTGCACTTTGAATGCAACTCAGTGGGGGTCAAGGACTAAAGAGTCTAGTATCTACAGGTAGGTGTTCAATACTGCAGTCTACTCTACAGCATATGTCTTGTCTTTTCTGTTCCACTTACAAAGCTATATTTACTATATCTTTCCAAAGAATCTTTCAACTGTATTCCTTCGAAAGACCGCATGAATATACACTACAGTATATTGCCTATATTCACTCAACTGCCTTGACTCACATACTGTATGAACTTAAGTGACATCCCATTCCTAATCCATAAGGTTCAATATGATGTCGGTCCACCCTTTTTAGCTATAACAGCTTCAACTCTTCTCGAAAGGCTATCCACAAGGTTTAGGAATGTGTTTATGGGAATTTTTTACCATCACCGTCAACACTGATGTTGGACAAGAAGGACTGGCTCTCAGTCTCTGCTCTAATTCATCCCAAAGATGTTCTATCGGTTTGTGGTCAGGACTCTGTGGAGGCCAGTCAAGTTCATCCGCGCCAAAGTCTCTCATCCATGTCTTTATGGACCTTGCTTTGTGGACTGGTGCCCAACCATGTTAGAAATGGAAGAACTGTTCCCACAAACTTGGGAGCATGAAATATTGGTCCAGTTAAAGGAACTCTGAAGGACAATTAATTGCTCCCAACTTTGTGGGAACAGTTTGGGGATGGGCCCGTACTCATTCAAGATGTTTATATGGGAACAGTTATTGGATAGGCTCCAGCACGCCCGCGTATATATATCTATCTATCTATCTATCTATATATATATATATATATATATATATATATATATATATATATCAACCAGTCTACATGTGTTTTGTGGACTTGGAGAAGGCGTTCGACCATGTCCCTCGGGGAGTCCTGTGGAGGGTGCTTCGGGAGTACGGGGGACTGTTCGGTCCCTGTACGACCAGTGTCAGAGTTTAGTCCGCGTTGCTGGGAGTAAGACGGACTCAATTCCAGTGAGGGTTGGACCATGCCAAAGCTGCCCTTTGTCACCGATTCTGTTCATAACAGCCGAGGCGTAAAGGGGGTCCGGTTTGGTGGCCTCAGTATTGCATTTTTGTTTTTTGCAGATGTTGTGGTTCTGTTGGTGCGGCATGGTGGACGACTGGTTAGCACATCTGCCTCACAATCCCGGCCCCGCCTGTGTGGAGTTTGCATGTTCTCCCGTGAGCTGTTTGGGTTTTCTTCGGGTACTCTGGTTTCCTCCCACATCCCAAAAACATGCATGGTAGGTTGACTGAAGATTCTAAATTTCCCTTAGGTGTGAATTTGAGTGTGAATGGTTGTTTGTTTATATGTGCCCTGCGATTGACTGGCGTCCAGTTCGGGTGTACTCGCCCGAGGATAGCTGGGATAGGCTCCAGCATGCCCGCGACCCTCGTGAGGATAAGCGGAACGGAAGATGAATGAAAAATCAATTAATTGGTTCTGTTGGCGTCATCAAGCCGTGAGCTCCAACTCTCACTGGAGCGGTTCGCAGCTGAGTGTGAAGCGGCTGGGATGAGAATCAGCACCTCCAAATCTGAGACCATGGTCCTCAGTCGGAAAAGGTTGGCGTGCCCTCTCCAGAAAATGGATGGATGGATGGATGGATGAATGGACTTCACTGCTGCGTTGCGTAAATTAGTGATAGACTACACTATGTTTGGAGTCACTGACAAATTAGTTGTAGGAACAGAACTCATAAACGAAGGCCCGAGTAGGCTATCTGGTTTTCAAATATTTACAGAAGTGTTTCTATACACAAATGAACACTAACTTGGAAAAAGTTCTTTAAACCACCATTGCTGTTTTAGTAGCACTGAGCATGAATATAATGTTTTCAATGTCTATTTGGAAACAGTGACATTTACATGAGTTGCTTTCCAAAACTGTGTTTTCTACTGTATGCATTTTCAGGCTCCAAAATGCAATTGGCCAAAACAACACTTCTGTTTTATTTCTGTTCTGAGCTGGAATTAAACAACGGTGTATTTTATTTTAGAAAATTGCTGAAGTACAGTTGACTCAAAGTCAGCTGGGATTAGCTCCTGTCGACAAACAAATGCTGGCTCACTACAGTGGTTTATCCCAACTGTAGTAGGGAAAAATATCTTCAAATCCTTTAGACTTATGCCTCTGGCTATGGCCCTGTGTGTACTACTTTCAAACACAGGCTGCTGAAGTTGCTGATTATACAAGCTAGTGTAAAGTTAAATTGATTTGGAGGCTTATTAGCACTTTAATCAATTTCAACAGCCTAGAGAAAATATTCAGTTAAGCATATTCCATCCATCCATTTTCTGAGCCGCTTCTCCTCACTAGGGTCGCGGGCGTGCTGGAGCCTATCCCAGCTGTCATCGGGCAGGAGGCGGGGTACACCCTGAACTGGTTGCCAGCCAATCGCAGGGCATATAGAAACAAACAACCATTCGCACTCACAGTCAGGCCTACGGGCAATTTTAGAGTCTCCAATTAATGCATGTTTTTGGGATGTGGGAGGAAACCGGAGTGCCCGGAGAAAACCCACGCAGGCACGGGGAGAACAGTTAAGCATATTGTTTTTCTTTAATTTTGTCATGCATTTATTTATTTCTCGAAGACCGACGCAGCACGGAGCTGTTGTCATGTGTTAATTTCTAGTAAATTGTATAAAAATCACCCAGCATCTACACTTGAACACTGAGTAGCTGGTGACACCAAAGTGGTCAGTCAGATTTATACATAACAGCACCAACATACTTCATGAGAGGGTGCATACCGCAAATATTCTCAACAAGTAGTAACATAATTAGATCCAATGACAGTGGTATCGCAATACCTTAAAAATATGCACACCAAGTTTTTATCACTGCAAGAATCACTTTTTGACTTTTCCGTTCTCAGGGACCCAGATATAGACTGTGTGATTTTTTCAGATGTGTTCTTATCCTATAGAGGAGCAGGTTGAATGCACTTCTAGTTGAATCCCAGCTTCATGAAAGTGGCTGTCAAAACGCTGCACAGACAGCAGAACTGTCTTACAATTGTTCGTGAACATAAACAACTTTTTATTTAGAGGCTATTTTTGAAAATAACTTGTTATTTTCAATTAATTATTGACATGTTATCTACCTTCCATGGTTTGATTTAATTTCTGTTGGGATGACAAAAGGCCCGGCATTGTCTTCGGTACACTGCAAGTCAGAATAATAACCCAACTACAAGGGAGGTTTGGGAAGTTTGCTGATCAAAATGTGACTAGCAGAACCTGGCTAACTTCTTTGTTCTACTTAAATGAGAGTTTAAAATCTTAAAATGTTATTTAAAAAACATCTGCAGTTAATTTTAAAGGCAGCAAGACCCACAAAAAAAGAACAATTGAAGGTGGCTGCAGTAAAGGCCTGGCAAAGCATCGCCAAGGGGAAAACTCATTTGGTGATGTCCAAGGGCCTGAGATAACCTCAAAGTTTTAAAAATTCAGTTTTTATTTACAATTATGTCAGATTTCCAAATACCTCAGAACCCCTGAAAATGTACTGTATGTTTCCTGTACACAGGCTATCAAGTGGCTTCAATGGCTCCTCTTTAATTGAAGCTGAAAGTCAAGAGCCAAGTCTCCAGCTCATGGACATCACCAGTCAAGACTGCAAAGGATTTTCCCCCAACTATTTAACATTTTAACATTATGGTTTTATACTTACAAGTACATTACCCCCCCCCCCTCCCCCCCAATGATTTCATTTATATTGGTCTCATTTTCTATATTACTAAAACATGACATTTGAGTCTGCAAAGACATTTCATATTCACTGCAGATGTTACAGTATTTATAAACCTACAAACAACTGCTACTTTATCACATACAGAGCAGCAACACATACAAAAAGAACATACGCAAGCATTCTATCTGCTCTGTGGAAGCGACGATTATTACTGAGGTTGGTCGGAATATATTGGGGACCTGCTCTGCCTCTTCTTCTTGGTCTTAATGGTGCTACCCTTGTAGACTTCAGTGCTGTCCGGCATGTTGCGGTACAACATGGAACTACACCGAAGGTGCGCAACTCTAAAGTCACACAGAATTTAAACTTGACGTATTTGGCATATAATAAGTAAATGTTATATCAGACCACAATCATATCGCATAACAATAGTGATGAGACCATCATGAATTTGTTTATTTTCCTGTTCCGCTCTAGTAAGTCATTAGATAGAAGACCCAATACCATAATCCTGGTTATGTAGATGTTCTTAACCTCTGAACTAATGTTTTAGTTTTCAATGACACACTGCTCTGAGATATCTGTAAAAACTTTATTTATGAGAAGTTTAAATTTAGTAATCTATAAATGTCCTTTGGATCACAAAGTGGTGTATGCTTTACACCACTTTGTGATCCAAAGGACATTTGCACCAGCTGTCATTGAAAGAAATGTATTTCACCGTACAGACCTACGCGACCACAGAACTTGATCGAAAATGTATTATTATCACACCCATTACTCCATTTTATATTTCAGATATTGCTCCTTTTTCTGCCCCTTTTCTACCTCAACCCCAGGTATCGGCTCAGCAAGCAACCTCAATCCCTGACACACTTACCCCTTCGGACCCCGGTCTCGTCTCTGATGCTGGTTGTCCTGAATTTTATGAGCCCTTCAGGCCAAACTGCATCAAGTGTCTGACGTACCTTAGAGCCCATTCCCAGGCAGCAGTGGCAAGATAAAAGACAAATGAAGAATAATTGACTCGCAGCTCTCGGCCAAAGGGATTAGTATGACTGAACTCTTGGGATCTCTTCCACTTTCTTTCTCTCAATCTTTGTCTCCCTCTCCCCATCTGTCTCCCTACAGTATCTCTTGTTCGCTATTCGGGCTCTCAGGGCACTGTGAGCAACACCCAGCGTCACAGTGTTCATTAAAACCCAACAGAAAGAAGAAGGTTATTAAAGACATCAATAAACGTCATTAGAATCAGAAGGGAAGGAGGTGACCTCATTTGAAAAAGCAACTCTGAGTTGATGCCGGGACTGAGCTGTTCCTCTCGTGTGTTCTTTTGTTCTCCCCTCTTTTTCAACACTGCAGGCGTCTTCCACACTACAACAACAGATGCACACAAAGGAAGAAGTGAAAGAAAAAGGCACATCTGACACAAACAAATAGAATTCTAGCTCGTCTGCATCGATACAGGGAGAGCACAATGAAACATCTTTACATTATTTTCCCAAGATAAGAGAATCAACAACTTTAACAATGGCTCCTCTGTTGTTTGCACAATCTTAAACTGTTCCCATTCCTGTCTTGGGATGGTTTTGCAGTAAACAAAAGTAAAAAACTTTTCAAACTTTGATTAGTTTCTTCTTGCGACGCTGATTAAGGGTGAGTAATTGAGAAAGTAGAACAGACATAATAAATGCATATTGCATTCTGTGTTTCCACAAATTGTATTGGTCACCAGATTTTCTCGACTGGTCGTTCATACCAAAAAGCATACAGTAAGCTATATAGTAAAGTAGAATATCCCTGATGTGTAGAAATAGGAATTCAACAACTAGTTTAATGAAACGTATCCTCTAAATCTGAACAAAACTTTGATGTCTTCGTGAAAAGGTGCATCTGTGATGGGACTCACCTTTGCTTTAGACGTGCTGTAACTCATATCATACCATCTTGTAGTCAATATTTTCCCTTAAAGTTGATACAATTTTATGATGGAGGCTGGTTTGACACTGAAATGGAATTGCTTGGTTCTAGAAAAGTAGTTTTTCATGACTAAGCAAATCGGAACAGATGTTGTTTTATGATAGAGTTTCCACTGCACAATTTCCCATTAATTTTTCATAATCTGACGTTAAGGTTTTTCTCCTGTGGGACCATTCAGTCATCTACTTTGGAATGGATGGGTCAATGTTCAATGGGCCATTAAAATCACCTCTATTGTATTATCAGTTCCAGATGAAAAAGAGCATAAAGATCTTGTGAGAAAAAATACATATTTATACAAAATGTTGATTTGATGTTAATTCATTCCTTTTTCCAAGAACCAGCCTGCCAATGATGAGTCTGCGCGGAGTTATGAGGGCTGTGGAGTAAATCCTTTCGGGCATGCTAGTTAATTGTCATCAATCATAGCAATAAACTACCTACTCTCACTTTTACATTTACAGGCAGTTAAGTCGGCAATTACCCTGAATTGCATATGCATGGTCAGTGGTAACAAAATAAATAAAAAATAAATAAAAAGACAAACACAGCCAATTAGACTTCATATCACAGCATCAGATTTATATTGTTCAGCAGGTTACCCATCTGGGCTAATTTTATAGGAGTCCAAGCTGCAGTGGCATTGTGTAGAACCCTCCTACAACAATGAAAACATTGAATCAATGAATAATGCTCCAATGGCAATTGTGATGAATATAGAACATTGAAAGGCTCTGCACTAACACATGAATTGTGTGACATTATCAGATGTGCAAGCCTACATTACGAATAGCTTTACCATAGGGTGACCTGCTGTCAGTCAAATTATGGTGCGTAAAGAAACGTGACACTTTATATGCCCGATTTTCCAGTGCAGTGAGTGCATTTATGGTATACATGACAACTGCCCTGACAAGCAACAGTAGAAAACACAAGCATTAATAATCCAACTCAATAAGGCTCTGTGGCTCCACTATGCAAAACACAATACTAGTGTTTCATTAAAATTCATATTAAATATGCTACAGAGGAAACACCTATACACACATACTGTGTAATAGATTCTAAATTGGTCTTATGTGTGAATGTGAGTGTGAATGATTGTTTGTTTATATGTGCCCTGCGATTGGCTAGCGACCAGTTGAGGGTGTGCCCCGTCTCTTGCCCGAAGATAGCTGGCATAGGCTCCAGCATGCTCGTGGCCCTAGTGAGGATAAGCGATACAGAAAATGGATGGATGGATGGACATACTATATATGGATTTCCCAGCTGTTCTAAACATGTTTTCAATTCAGTATCTAGCCCACAAAGCAATGACAGCACACAACTGGACACCAGTCACATTCCCCTATTTTAGAGCAAGAAGCCCATTATTTGAAAATATATTACCACACAAGACAACTAATGTCTTTTCCACTTAGAAATAATAACATGGGAAACTAAATTGCACACATCAGTCGGGACAAAACATGCTAACAAACAACAATGAAGGAGAACAGCGGTCTCCTGTATTTACTCATCATGTAGCTTTTGAGGATGGTAAGGGGACAAATTCAATTAGTACTCGACTGAAGGCAACAAGAAAATGAAGCCGTGGAGACTTTGGAGTTTAATGCAGTGTTCATAGCAACACATACAGCAACATTGTGAACTAATATGATCATGATGTTAACTTTGTTAATTTTAGCCGCGTACCCTCAAATGTTACAATGCTGTGGTGATGACAAGTCCGCTCGACCGATGAGTCGCCTGCATTGAATTACAGTACGTCACCCAATTGGTATCAGCTCTGTACTCTCGGTCGCTTGTATTTGCTTTAATTCATGGAAAATGTCAGTAGTGAATACAGCCAGCCATGTTAAGCAGTGATACGTAATGTAAATTGTGAATTGGACTTTATTTTACACAAGCTAAAATATCCAATCAGTTTGTTTGGTCTGGCAGGTGCAGGTTTCGACTAGTCTTCTTGTGGTGCTGTTTGTGTTTGTGTTTCTTTTTATCCATACAATATGAGGAATAATGCATCCATCCATTTCATATTCTACTTGTCGTCATTAGGGGGGAACGACTGTGTTGCCGAGGAACAATACAGTTCATTTGAAATTATATTTGAAAAAAACATCATTGAAATATCAAAGGTCAAATCTATTTTTACTTTTTTATTCCAATTTTTTTTTATCAATCTTCTCAAATATGAAACTATTTTTATTTTCAATGTCAGAGGAACAACACTAATTAACTTCATTTGGAATTCTCGCAATCCAAATCGTCTTTAAATTAAAATATTTTGTGTGTGTTTTCTAGTAAGGACACTATTGGTTTATCAGTAATGATGCAATTTTCCTCACCACTAATCAGTAATTGTTTTGCAGGGTTGTTTTCTCGCAAAATAAAATAAGGCTATTGGTAGGGATTGAGGCAGGATGTAGAGCTAACAAAGAACCACACAAGCTTGCAAACAGTTGACATGAGCAATTTGACTGAAGGATGGCAGCTTTTCGTGTCTCTGTTCCATGCTGTCAAACCTGCCGATCATTCAGGGAGACGGAGTTTAGGGGAGTCTTCATCAGAAAGAGACTCCTGGGGAAACAGGCACATCTTCCATCAATCAATTCCGTTTATTTGTTTTGTGAGACAAAGTAAAAAATAGTACTCTTGTGTTTGTTTACACAGTGCAAAGAAGTTAGCTTCTATATATTTAAAATATTATGTTCGCAATTTGGTGAAAACAATCTACAAACGTAAAAGGGCACAATCCTAACAAGGCGCAGATGTTGCAGGCATGGGAATATCATCAATATATTATTTCATACTGTGCTTGGCTTAACGTTAGAAACAATCAATTGCCTGAGTATACTTTTATCTCCTATGCAGAGCCAAAGCTGTTAAATAAACATAACCTGGAAGTGGGTGGAGAGATCTTCAAACAAAAGCATTACAAAGAAAATGGTAATACATTAAGTCATGGGCCATTAAGTTCCTATAGTAAGGAGGATAATGATGTAGGACCCGTCATGAGAGTGTAGATTGTATGCAAATTATCTGACAATTTTGACGCGATTACCAAGCACACCTAACACTCAATGTCGCTAATTCATTCTTGCATCTTTCTTCGGCAAGCTCAAGATTGTAAATTTTAGTAATGGCAAAAATAAATTCATTTTTTGATTTTTGATTTTTTTTTTTGCCACAATGACTTTTGTGCAATTTGATCAGTCACTGTTTGTATCAAACAAGGTTATGTCGTGTACTACTACTACTACTTATAATAATAATAATAATAATAAATCAACAATATTCTAGTCATGATGAAATAAAGGCAAAATTTAGTTTTCTCCTTGGGAGATGGCATAATTAATTTAGGGCGACCTATAGATTTTTTTGCCAAAATAGGTTGCCATAGAAATCAAAACGAAAAGTATAAACGGAGAGGGATGTTTGATGCAAAACAATATTGAACAAGAAAAACTATCAGTATTTTTTATTACGATTACGTTTTTTTGCAAGTTAACTTAAAGAGGTGCGCAGCAAAAATACATGTACATTCAACCCTGACTGGTGGGAAATATGTTACAAAGTGACAAAATAATTACAAAGTATGTCAAATGGTCTGCATTCCTTCTGCTTCTCAACAAGAATCAAAATGCTGGATTGATTACATGTGTTATCAGTGTTGGCTTATGTATGAATTAAGTAATGGTTAGGTCTGAACCTCCTTCTTGTACACTTTTTCGTTCCACTTTTTTCCACTGCTTTATCCCTTTTTTTTTTTTTTTTTTAAAGACTGTCTATTGGGGGACTGTGATGTAAACTAACACCCCTCCTAAGTCCTTTTCTGCTAAAGCTCGTAAAATGAAGTTAATGCAAAATTGATTATTATTTTTATTTTATTTTATTTTTTTCACAAATCCCCACACAATTATCTCAGAAATTGAACACCATTCCTCCTCCTCACCCTGTCAGACAGCCCATTCAAAATTGCAGACATTCAGGTTTCAGAGAACCACAACTTCTCGAGTCCCGGAGTGGGATCTGGACATCAACTCCACCATTAAAAGTTCCCAGTAGAGGATGTTCTTTCTGCGGCAACAGAGGAACCACAAGAGCTGCCGGTTGATTCCGCAGTCATTGAATCAGTTCTGTGCGCATCCATCAAAATCTGAGTTCAGTTAGGTGCTGCCAAATAAAGGACAAAAACAAAGCACAGGGGGGAAAAAATGGCAGCCACCCATATAACTTTAATTTAAAGGAGGAACAAGAAAGAAGGAATTAAGAAAAGTCCTGACTAACTCATTTTAATTTGTACACAACCTTCTTCCAGCTTCTTCCTCTGGCATGCACTTCAATACACTGCTGAGCAGTAGAACTGCCAGACACTCAAGTAGGTCCTCTCCACTCTGCATCACCCTCTAACAGCTGCCCATGTTGAATGACTGCTTCACTTTCTCATAAATTTTGCATTAATCTGAGTTTTAGACATGCGTCTGTTGCTCCTGACTTTTTACCTGCTTCAGATTGTGTATCTAGTAACTACTACGGTTGGGAGATACCAAAATTATTTTGACAAAAAAAAAAAAAACTATATATATATAATATATATATATATTCTGTATACTATATAAAGTATACTTATACTATATACAGTATGTATATATATATATATATATATATATATATATATATATATATATATATATGGCGGCATGGTGACCGACTGGTTATCACATCTGCCTCACAGTTCTGAGGACCGGGGTTCAAATCCCGGCCTTGTCTGTGTGGAGTTTGCATGTTCTCCCCGTGCCTGCGTGGGTTTTCTCTGGGTACTCCGGTTTCCTCCCACATCCCAAAAACATGCAGGGTAGGTTGAGTCATTCATTCACTCATTTTCAACACCGCTTATCCTGGTTAGGGTCACGGGGCGCTAGAGCCTATCCCAGCTGACTTCGGGCGAAAGGCGGATTACACCTTGAAACTGGTCGCCTGTCAGTCGCAGGGCACACGTTAGGTTGATTGAAGATGCACGCATGCCACCAGCATGAATCTTGACACCTATCTCTCTGCTTTCCTGCTCTGCTTGCTTCCACACACACTAAATGCACAAGTCGCTCAAAACTCTTTTTGCGCACCACAAACCACCACCACACACCATATTATCCCCTTGTCACTGTTTGTTTCTTATGTTCAGTGTTTGCTCGTTACCCTTCCATGTACCCTGGCTTTTCAGTACTTAAATATAGCATCTCTATCACCCTCTGTAAATAACATTCGTCAACACAGTACCAAATAAATCTCCCAAAAACTGTCAAAAAACAACAACAAAGAATGCATAGTACCAAATCTATTCAAAATGATGATACACACACCCAGTATTTGTCACACTTAACATTCGTGTCTTGGAATGTCAATGGCATTTGATCACAGGCAAAGAGAAGTAAGATTATGGATTATACCACTAAATTTAAAACAGAGCTCCTCCTATTGCAAGAAACGCACCTTACTAACTCAGAAGAAAAATGCCTCATTGACTAATTTCACTCAGGTTATCTCGGCCTTATAACTGTAGACAAAGAGGAGTCTCAATACTAGTCCATAAAAGACTACTTTTTACAATAAATAGTACAGTAGCAGATCCAGAAGGCCGATATATAATTATCCAGGCTACAATATTTAACAAGCTTTATACAATTGTCAATGTATACGCTCCAAATAAAGATGATCCAGACTTTTTTCACGTGCTCTTTTCACACTTGTTAAACTTGTCAGCCACTTCTACAATTATCATGGGAGGTGATTTTAACCTTACGCTAAATCCCCTAATAGATCGCTCAAATCTCAAAAATAGTAATCAGCCACAATGCTCTAATATACTGGAACAGTATATGGATGACTTTGGTCTCGTTGACATATGGAGGCTCAAAAACCATACAAAAAGAGAATACACATTCTTCTCGCCAGTTTACCGCTCTTTCTCGAGAATAGATTTCTTTCTTTCAAACAATTCGGCAGCTCAAAGAGTGCAGACCCCCTGGGCTGGATGACTGCTTGGTGTATGAACTGAACTCTCATGGCCCGCGGCTGCTCCTTGGCCCCCCCCCCTTATCGTTCCCTTGTCGGTTGCCCCTATCCGCCCTCCTTTTCAACAAACAAGGGACACTCTCCTACCCTGCGGGTTGGGCGGTGGGGGGCATTTGGCTCTCCTGGGGGTGGAGGGGCGTGTGGGGTGGTGGGTGGGGTGCGGGGGTTGGCTTGCGGGGTGGCATTGGGTCCCTTGGTGTGGGCTGCTTTCGGGTGGACCCCTGGGCCCGATCCCACCCCTCGATTGATTGGGTGGGGTCCTCAGGCGCAGCGGTGCAGCCAATTACAGGACACTTCTGTCAGTCTTTGTGCATGTAAAACGGTGTCCATTCACTTGCATGTATCCGCAGGCACACGCCCTTAGGACCCTTTCAGTGGGTGTGGGGTCACGCACTTACTCCAACAAATAACTCATGAATATGCAAATCGCTTGTGTATCCCCTCACTTATACTCTCGTCCTGCAGACTTTTATAATTTACATAATTAATGCCACCACACTTCAGTTGTACAGCCGGGTTCACGACCCTTGTCCTGCTGTCCTGTTCTATCTTGTCCTGTCCTTCCCTCACAGGGTGTAGCACTACAGCCCCATGCAACACTCATATTTATTGTTTCATTGCTGTAGATAATGGTGGCACGGTGACCGACTGGTTAGAGCGTCAGCCTCACAGTTCTGAGGACCCGGGTTCAATCCCCGGCCCCGCCTTTTTGGAGTTTCCATGTTCTCCCCGTGCCTGCGTGGGTTTTCTCTGGGCACTCCAGTTTCCTCCCACATCCCAAAAACATGCATTAATTGGAGACTCTAAATTCCCCGTCGGTGTGACTGTGAGTGCGACTGGTTGTGTGTTTGTATGTGCCCTGCGATTGGCTAGCAACCAGTTCAGGGTGTTGCCCGATGACAGCTGGGATAGGCTCCAGCACGCCCGCGACCCTAGTGAGGAGAAGCGGCTCAGAAAATGGATGGATGGATGGATGTTGTAGATAATGTAAGGATTTACATTTACAATTTACAATTAGTGCTTTGTCTTTTGTCTTTGTTTCTCTCTCCCTTCTAGAAACTTTGTTCTGTTCGACTGATCAATTTATCTGATTCTCAATAAACCTCAATTATAATACTCCACTGTGACACAGTAAAACTGTTCCAGCATAAAAGGGATACAGATTTTCCATTCTGCTTGAAAAAAAAAGGTTGATTGAAGACTCTAAATTGCCCGCAGGTGTGAATGTATGCATGAATGGTTGTTTGTTTATATGTGCCCTGCGATTGGCTGGCGACCAGTTCAGGGTGTATCCCGCCTCCCGCCCGAAGATAGCTGGGATAGGATCCAGCACGGTACAGTGGTACAGAAAATGGATGGCATACTTTTCCCTCCCTGCCTGTGAATGTCTACATGCCATGTCCAATAAAAGACATGAAAACATATCATTCCTTGTGTGGTATTAGTTCATGCGGCCTGTGTAATTTCAAAGAGTTGACTTTTTCTTGCAACAGTCTATTACAGGGAAAAGAAGCACTATTCCAACTATCCATCCATCAACTTTATATACAGCTTGTCCTCATTTGGATGGCGAGGTAGCTTCTATACAGTGTCACCGACAGCAAGAGAACATGTTCCTTGAGAGTTTTACAAAACACATTAAGATTATCTTGATTATATTTTAGCTCTCTTCAAATAATCTACCAACTTTTAACAAACTCTTGATGCCCCGCAGACATTTTATATTTTGCATATGCAATAGCAGCAATTTTTAGAAATGCACCATTCACCCAGGTCTACGCTGACCCTATCTCACCCTTCTATCCATCCAAGCATCAAACATTCTAAAGCATTACCATGTAGGCTTTCTTGCTAAATGTTGCTTGTGGCATTGTGCTTCCCTGCTTTCCTCCCTACTCTCAGCTATAAAGTCCTGGTACACCATGTCTTCCCTCTTGGGGGTGAAGGCCATCTGTGCTTCAGACAGGATAGAAAATCAGTGTTGAGTAGCTTGCCTGCATGCATGATGTCCAGGTTGAAGGAGATCAATGCGAGGGGTGTGGATGAGTGACTAAAATGAGCATTGATTGCCAGGAGGCGGCACACCGCCAAGAGGGGGCCAAGGATGCACAGCACCCACTGGGCTTCTCTGATCGCCTGCTAGCTGCCGGAGCTGTGAAAGTGCGTGTGAGATAAACATTTACATTTGGGGGCTTTTGGTTCAAAATCATAACAGGATAAGAAAAACAAAGCCATTGAATTCCAACATGCAAATATTATTATTTAACATGGGCCATTAAACATGTCACATGGGTTCTAACAAGCTCCAACTGTTTTTACATGGATTCATAAGAAGCTTGCGATAAATTCTATACCCCCTGTGTGCTATTCTGGAGTGGCGAATCTCATTATTTCTCCCCCCTGCTGATTTTTAGGACATCACTTGTGCTTAAAAGAGATTTAAACCCCAAGCACGGGGGTTTACTTCCAAACTGGGAGCAAGCGTGACCCAGACCAACTATTTGTACAACTGTAGCACCTAATTAGGCTTGAATATAAAATCACTCCGATGATTAATAGATTATCCTATTTGACCCATCACAAACTTAGCTCTGCTACGGTGTTACTATTGGAGCTACACAAAAATAAATTCTATACAGAATAAAAAGAAAGACATTTGCTTCCCCTTCACTGTGCTTATCACTTAATTTTCAGCGCTACTATCGCTGCCACACTGGCTCCCGCAGTCTGTGCTCACTGGGATACAATTTGAGTTATGAAAGGATTTTCAGTCACTATTTGAGTTCAGGTAAAGCTTGTTGCATAAACCACAGTGTGCTGGGCTGTCAACTTGTACAGAGAGATGGTCGATTTAACATCCGGTGTTGCGATGTGCGTCAAACTATGACTGCAAATGGATCAGCGGGTGCAGTGATACTTACACTGAAGGCTCCAGCAGTTTTAAGGAAACTGTAGGCATATAGTTGCAGTGCATTTTTGCCTTCATTGCTTATCAAGATAATAAAGTGTCCTGTCCAGATTGTCCTTGCGAACTTGCCAGTTGAAGTATAGACATCCATGTACTGAACCGACAAGTTTTACTTTCACCTCGACAAAAAGTGTTTTGAAATATGTTACAATTATCTGACAGCTTAAGTTACTGGTAATATAACCATCTTTTTTATTCCCCTTTACCCTGTCCAGTGAATAATTTACCACCAAAGATTTTGAATATTAACCTCCTCCACCTCTATACCTCCTTGCTGTCATCCATCCCTATGTTTCATCCTTTATCCTCCTTTCTTTTTCCCTGCTCCTCACAGCAGCATCAGCCTGCTTATCATCTTTTTAGATGCAAAGCTTTCAGCTGTGCAGCTCCTCCTCTTCGCTTCGGGCGAAAGGCGGACTACACCCTGAACTGGTCGCCAGTCAGTCGCAGGGCACATATAGACACGGACAACCATGCGCATTCACATTCACACCGTCACTGTGTGGGAGCTGAACCCACGCTGCCCGCACCAAAGTCAGGTCAGTGTACCACTACACCATCAGTGACATATTGATAACCCAATTGTCGTCATTTTTTTATTAGTGTATTTATTTGTGTCCTTAAAGCTTCCTTCAAATAAAATGTATTATTATTATAATCATCATTATAATTAAGATTATTTGTATTGATTATGATTATTACTGTGCTGGCACGGTGGAGGACTGGTTAACACTTCTGCCTCACAGTTCTGAGTACCCGGATTAAAATCCGGCCTCACCTGTGTGGAGTTTGCATGTTCTCCCCGTGCCTGGGTGGGTTTTCTCCGGGCACTCCGGCTTCCTCCCACATCCCAAAAACATGCATTAATTGAAGACTCTAAATTGCCCGTAGGTGTGAATGTGAGTGCGAATGCTTGTTTGTTTCTATGTGCCCTTCGATTGGCTGACGACCGGTTGAGGGTGTACCCCGCCTCCCGCCCGAAGATAGCTGGGATAGACTCCAGCAGCCCACGACACGCGTGAGGATAAGCGGTAAAGAAAATGGATGGATGGATTATTACTGTTATTTGATTTTATTTTTATGATGATGAGGATGATGATGATGATTAAACAATGTTAAGTTTGCATAAGAATAAGAAACTTTATTTCTGTCCTGGCTATGATTTTTAAAGTTGCATTGTCACATTTAAAGTGACAGCCACAAAAACTTTACTGATGCATTAGGTGTGATCAGATCCTTCAAAACTATGGGAAACAAGACCAACAAACAAGCTTCTTTCACGTTTTCCCATCTTATTAACTGTAAAAAAGAGGTCAAATTGGCTTTTCAGATGAGTCTATGTTGTTTTGTCAGAACAAAACATCATAATAAACTCTATTTTAGGCAAAAGATGACAATAATGAGGCTCCTCCACATAACGGTGTTCATGAATGGCTCAAAACGTGAAGCTTTGATGCACATTTTTTTTTTTACACTTTATGTTGACAGTCTCCTAGCTTAATTTAAATGCAAATTTTGGTTATTTTGTGCAGCGATGTCATGGAAGCCTTTTAAAATGTAGCCAATAATGGCAAATGAGATGCAGCTTTGAGGTGTCAGGAGGAAAGGTGGGTCACTTTGACTTCACTAATATTTTGTGTTGGTCTGAAAATAACCTGCCAAAATGATGCTTGTAGACTCTTTTTGGTGCAGTGAGAGCGACAATCAGGGTCTCGAAAGTATGGTGTCTTAAAGCATTTAAATGGTTCAAAATGTTTCAAAAAGTAAGACAAATGCTTACAGACTAAATTCTTCGTATTATCTTCAATTTGTCTTGATTTTGGCTTTTATTACTTTATTCGCACTGTGTGGCAGCACTCCTGTCGTGAAACGGTCTGAGCACATCAAGCATGCGGCATGAATACTTTATAAAGGCAATAAAACATGAATTTATGGTGGCTGCAATTACGGCAAGTCATTCCCCTATGAAATTCCTTGGTTAAAATCCTGAATATTATCACCATGTCGACTAATATGTGTTTTATTATAGATGAGCAGTAATGATCAGCTGTGGTGATTTCATTGACATTTTGAATGCTGTCAAGAGTAATGTCATGTTGGGGAAGTTCCTGATCTCGGTCTGGATCTTTATAGGAAGCATGTGGATAGTGGAGAATGGAGGAATCTTCTGGAGTTGTCAGCATCTTTACATGGTCAACAAAAGCTTTTCGAGACGCTTGTAACACGTGTGAGGTTGTTAACCAGAATATAAAAGTCTGTACTAGAAAGGGCTCTACTAAGGATTTTTATGAGAGGAAAATGCTAATTGCATTTTGTTATATATTTTTTGAAGATCCCCAGCTCGTAACGGCCCATAGGCATGAATGTGAGTGTTTATGTTGGTTTGTCTATACGTGCGCAGCGATCGGCTGCCGACCAGTCCAGGGTGTAGCCTCTCTTGCCCAAAGTCAACTGGGATAGGGTGCAGCTCACCCATGACCCTGATGAGGACTCGTGCTATAGAAAATGAATCGATGGATAGATGTTTGATGCTTTTACAAATTACAGTCAATAATCACAGTCTCTAAATATTAAATATTCCTTTCCATTAGTGCTTTGTTTATTCCAAAGTATTCTCAGTCGCAGTTCCCTCAGAAGATACAACTTTGATAACAGATTGAAACACAAAATAAGAAACATGAGTTTACTGCCTCTGGGAACGTTTTTGTTTTGTCCTGCTATTGAATTTAATCTTCTTCTTTTTTTCCAAAGAACCACAATTTGTACTGGACAGCCAACACCAGTACCTCACAAGACCTTAGTTCAGGGCGAATCGAAGTGTATTTTGATTTTTTCAGCTTATTTTTTTCTTTCCGAAGCATCAGTTATGTGATGTTGCAAAGAGTTCACTGTGCTTTATTATAGATAATTATGTTTTATTCTATATTCTAAAAATAATAATAATTTAAAAAATCCATTATTTTAGCCAACAGTTTTAAGTTTGAATAATGAAATCTTCTGCACTATGACATATTTTTGCAGACAAGAAGTGTGTGAGTGGTTTAAGATTTCTTTTTGCAACCTTACACAAATCTGAAGCAAGAATGAGGTCATGGATGCTGCCATTGCAGAAAGAGGCATCTTATGAACAAATACACATGAGATAAGAGACAGTGCCTTTGTGTTGATTGAATTCAATTACCACAAAACTGCACACATCATCGCAATTACACTGCTGTATCTGTGCACTATGTCACTGCACAGTAGTCTCTTTTATTGACTTTTTACTGGACTATTGATTGTAACAAGCACTGTACTGTATGTGCTGGACTATAGAGAGATTGTGTCAAAACAACATCCATCCATCCATTTTCCATACCACTTGTCACTAGGGTCAAGGGCGTGCTGGAGCCCATCGCAGCTATCTTCGGGGCGAGAGGCGGGGTACACCCTGAACTGGTCGCCAGCCAATTGCAGGGCACATATAAACAAACAACCATTCGCACTCACATTCACACCTACGGGCAATTTAGAGTATTCAATCAACCTACCACGCATGTTTTTGGGATGTGGGAGGAAACCGGAGTGCCCGGAGAAAACCCACGCAGGCACGGGGAGAACATACAAACTCCACACAGGCGGGGCCGGTATTTGAAACCCGGTCCTCAGAACTGTGAGGCAGATGTGCTAACCAGTCATCCACCATGCCGCCTCAAAACAACATATAGCATTATATACAGTACATGTGTTAAATAAGAAATTCTAAAGTTGCTTTTAAACCATTTCCTTAGCTACTAGATTATGTAATACACAAGAGAGTTTATTAACACTGGACTGTCTGCTTCCATACTTTTGACATAGGGAAGTTTCACTTAATTATCCATTCATCTTTCCATCCATTCTCAATACCGCTTATCATCTTTAGGGTCGCGGTGTTAATAATGGGTTATAGGATAAAAAAAGATGTTGAACATGAATATATCTCAACATAAAATATTTGCTTCACAAAGTGAAGTGTATGGATACACCTATTGCATTCCAATAGTCATTACAAACGGGACTAAACAGTATTGTTGTGTGAACAAACATTTCTGCTCTTCAGTTAACTAAGCAAGCAAACAAACTCATTTCCAATTGACTGTGACGGTAAACATGAGGACGTAAGGTCAACTGTTTATTTAATCCCCTCCATGACTCACCACCATCGCGATAGGTATTCACATATTCAAGTTTTAGGTGCGCAAAGGTATTGGAACAGATAGAATTTATATAGCCTTAAGTGAATTAGACTTGTAATAATGGCATTAATCCATTGACCTCTCTAAATCTTTCCGTTCTTATTTTCTCTTGATTTTCGGGGCGCCATTCAAACCAGCACCATTACTGGCTAGAATGCTCTATTGGGTTTAAGTCTGGATATTAACTTGGTCAGTTTAAAACTTTACACCTCTAACTAGTGTAAATATAATCAAGGGCATTTCGGGAGCTGAGTGCCTGGTGGTCAGGGCTTCAATCAAAAGGGCATGGGCGTGCTCAGCTCAAATGAACAACCCACCTGCAGACCCACCAATAGTAGGGGGAAACAAGAATCTGCTATGAGATGGGAGGCAATCAAGGGCGGTTGGTCGAGCCTTAATTTTCCAAAATTTGACATCGTTTTAGGGACATGGAACATCTCTCGCGCTACAGGAGCCTGAAGGTAGAAAGAATCCAAGTAAATATGCGTAAGACTCACCTGGACCCACAGTACAGGCTCTTGTTTGGACTGGAGTTTACTCTGTGGGTGCAGGAGAGAATCCTGAAGATTCCATCATTTAACAGGGAGAATAAATAAGCAGTTGACCTTACAATGTAGTCATCTTTACAGCTCCAAGCTATGGCAAATTACTTTTAAAAAAAATAATTTGAAACTGTAAATTAGGGAACAAACCTGTCTGTAATCACCATGTATATGAGATAGTCAACAATACTTCTCTGTAATGTATACTAATGTGTACACATTTCAAAGCCTGTCTTGTTGATAGAATGGCTGGAATGAGCAGAGCTTGTTCTCCCTCTTTAAAGACGGTTTTATGAGTACTTGTATACAAACATTATCTTGAAAAAAACAAGTCACTCAGAATGATTCATTAGACTGACCGTACACTTTCTCCTCTTAGGTTAATGAAAAAGCAGGACAGGAGTGTTGTGGACAGACAAACACACAATCATGAATGAATACATTGAGTGTTGATTGAGGTGAATAATTGCTATTTAGTATTTTTTCCTGTTTTGTTCATGCATGTTTCAAAATTGTGAATGAACAAGACATACATCCATCCATCCATTTTCTGTACCGCTTATCCTCACTAGGGTCGCGGGTGTGCTGGAGCCTATCCCAGTTATCTTTGTGCCAGAGGCGGGGTACACCCTGAACTGGTCGCCAGCCAATCGCAGGGCCAAGACATACACAGTAATGGAAATAAAAGCTTTGGATTTTCAAAAGGATGCCAGAGGTACATCAGAAAAGAAAATGGAGTGAGGAAGCACATTCTGAGAAACGCGTTCAAAGCTTCTGAATTAAAATAACAACTGCATGGGTGAGCAATAAAAGGCAAACGAAAATTGCAAAATTCTCAGGTGAGTGTGAAAGATTTTTTTGAAAAGTTGAATGCCAAACTTAAATTGCATAGTTTACTAAATGCCTGTGCAACTACACTTCTGGCATTTCAATTGATGCCCTAAATTAATCAACTTGAGGTTCCTTTTTAAAATATACACAAAGATCAGGGATTGTCCTACACAGAATTCAGAAGAATACAAGGATATACAGTATGTTCCACCCTTACGTATGTAAAACAATAGTATTCTAAATCAGGAGTACACTGGGGGTCGAAACAAGACCCACTTAAATTTTAAGAGTTGCAGTGAAATATGTTTCTGCATATCCACACCCCACAAAGCAACATCAAGATCACACAAGAACCACATCCATGCTTTTATTCCGTCTCGTCTGGCGTGATGCAACAGTTGATGTTAGCCCCCGACACCAGTTTACCAGTTTCACTGATCAACAACAATGGCAACAATGATGATAGCAAAATCTATATACCATGAAAAGAGATTTTCCTTAAAACTGCTTTTATCATATATTGAAGACACAAAAGCCTGGATGACCTTGAACTTCTAAAACCTTAATGAAAAGAAAACCATAGTGATGGTGTTTGGTTCCAGTGGCCCTTGTAAATCCCCCTGTTGATTGGGACCCCTTGGCACACTTTGTTGAAGCCAACAGTCTTAAACTTGGGCTTTAAATTAGAACTCGGTAAATCGGTGCGGTTTTTGTCATCTACGGCAGCTGGCAGAGGTGAAACACTTTTCTTACACAGCAGCAGTAATTTATGCCTTCATCATGTCTCGGCTGGATGTGCTTCATTTTGGAGTTAGCCAAGCCTACCTCAAACGTCTCCAGTTGGTTCAAAATGCTGCCGCAGGCCTCTTAACTAGAACACGTAATTACTCCTATTCGCGCCTCCCTCCACTTGTTGCCTGTGCATTTAAGAGTTCAGTTTAAATTAATACTATCTGTTTTCAAAACTCAAAATGGTCTCATCCAACCTTACCTCTCTGAGCTGCTCCATCCCTACACTCCTGCTCAGTGCCTTAGGTCAGCTGACCAGCTGCTCCTGGAGGTACCGAAGTCTAAGCAGAAGGTCAGTGGGAATAGGGGTTTCTCTCTCGCTGGTCTCAAACTTGGGAATGACCTGCCGGTGCATATTAGATAAGCCCCTTTGCTTTCCATTTTTAAAACTGAGACCTGAGGCCTTATTTTAGTGTGTTTAGTGTGTTTCTGTAGTTTGTAACTTTTTTTAGTGTTTTTTTGTTTTCTTTTTTTAATTATGTTATTAGTTATGTTCAATTGTCTGATAAGTTTTATGTTCAATTTGTTTTCATGTACAGCATTTTGTCTCCCTGCATTGTTTCACATCCATCCGGTTTTGTCTGTGGTGGCCTGAAAAGGGGCTGCCGAGTAATTAGTGTTCATGCAATATAAGCTGGGCTACGTTAAAATGTTCATTGGGTCCCCTAAAATTATAAGCTATTTTCATGTTCTTCAAATAGGCAATTATATTTTAGCTTTAGGTTTGTTTTGCTGTCATAAATTCATGGCACCAGTGTCCTATATCATTTGTTTATGAAGAGTATACTGTATGGTGATGTTATGGCGATACGTTTTATACGAAATTTTCAATATGAGTCTTGTGCTGCATCTCCCTCACAGTCAATTGGATTTGGGTGGAATCTGAGCTCGGCCTTTTCTATTTGGAATTTGCAAGTTCATCCCCAGGTTGTGGTTTTTAAGGTAAGGTTATTTACCATACAGTGGGAAAAATCTGTCGTTACATCAGGAAAAGATAGCCAAGGAGATTTATAAGGTATACGGTAAAATGGGAAAAAAAGCATAAAGACACTAACAAATTGAACAGGTACAACTAAGGCTTTCTCCCCAATTCCACCCAAAATGACCTGCACTCCTGTGACCCTGAACAGGATGGCTCTTGAGCTGAAAAAAGTTTGGGAAACTGTTTAAGAGGATTATACATGCAATGTCCAAATGCTCCTGAAATATTTTCATATTTTGATCAAATTCAATACAGACATGGGGGAGCAACAACATTGAAAATGAGAATCTTTTTATTTTGCATCTAATTAAATTGTAGCAATGTGAGTTTTGTCCTTTTGGGAGATTGTCCTTCAGTTTGGGGATAATTAGTGTCAGAAAACAATTGAGGCACATCAATGTCAAAAAAGAAATAAAACCTCCCTACTAAAGGGGAGTAAAGGATTTAATTATGCAGAGACATCATTTTCTGAGGTGTATTCCCAGTGCCACACTTTGCCATGTGGGAGGATTATGAGTGCAATGTACAGCCCATTGCTTTCTTATAACATCCTGTAATCTCTTTCCAGGGGCTGTTGCGGCTGTCCACTCAAAAAAACATGGCAAATTTTCACCTTCAATAAAGCTTCCCCCTCCCGCTCTTGTTTCACCTTCTAACTGGGAGGGAAGGAGCATGGACCCCTCTCCTTTGGAGAAATTGGACAGGGTTGGCCCTTTGCTCATTTTGAGATGAGGAACCCATTTTTATCCATTACACTGTCAGCTTGAATTAACTGTAAAACCCAACCTCTGCCCGTTACTGACTGCCTCACTGTCAGCATACAGTACTGTAGTTCTCTATTTTCTCTGATGTTCTCTCACCCCCTGATCTCCATTCAGTACAATACATGCGCTACCTTTCAGCTTGAATAGCCTCTGAGCACATGATAGTGAAATGTTAGAATCTTTTCTCCTTTTGTGTCACGTGTTAGGCCACCCTTTCGTCCTGCTAATGGCTAAAAACTCAACCTATCCCGCCTATTGCCATAACATCTAAAAACCCTGTGATTTCAGATCATGCTCCTCAGGGGTTACTTCGTGGTTTACATTCTCAATACTTTCATCCTCTGTTACGCTGATCTGTCCATCAGAAGTTTAGCCTACTTGCTTTTAAACTCTGCCATCATTTGTATTCATCACTTTTTCCATTTCTCCCACACTCTCGACATGATGCCGCATAACGGCTCGTGAGCTTAGAAGATGTAGTAAGGTTTCTTTTCCAATTAGTATGGAACCATTTCTCCCGCGTTAATCTGCAGCCATATAGCCACCTCCCCTGTCATTGATTTAATGCTTGGCGTTCATCTGGGGGAGTTGAAGGTGCAGCCATATTTGAGAAGGCTGGCAGTCCGCAATGTGTTCACCTCCTGATTGCACATTCTCCCAGGTTTAGTGCCGGTTTATGGAGCATGATATGAAATAAACCCTTCCTGGTCCCGCAACAAAGATTGGTGGCACAACTAGCACTCAACTCTGGGAGCACCGCATTTATGGATGACAGGTTCTAGAGATGTGCTTAAGGGAAGGTGGGATGGCAGGTAAGTGGGGCCATGGTAATAATACTGTATATGAAAACATGTAAATGGAATGCCAAGGGTGGACAAACCTAAGGCTTCAAGCAGTTAAAGGGGAAGTTCGTAGTTTTAAAACAGCTAGCAAGATTTAAATATTGCCTTACTTATCTAATCCCATCCCCCTCAAGTCTCTGACCAAAGCCATGTCCCTCATTTACGTGCAGTGTACATAATGTGCACTGTAAACAAGCGAACGTTAGACACGGCTGCTTCATTGGTACTAAGACCTATTCGTGACAGAGTGTTACAATAAAACTACAGACTCTATTTTCGTAGATGCAAGGCTCGCTGCGTGTGTTTGCCAATTTGATTGGTGAACTGGTGTCAAATGACACTCGTGGTTACGTTGGATTGGTGCAAACAGCGCCCAACCTGGAAGTGGAATTCAAAGTCGAAAAATAGATCGCCCATGCAATAATTGATAATAAAAGTAGCGAGCAGCGTGTAGATCATTGTAACGGAGTAAAAGTACCAATTCTTGCAACCACTTCATGGCGTGATCTCCACCCAAGCCAACTTTACATGATCCACCCATGGAAGTCTGCTTGCAGTTCTGTATAAACATACTTTGCACGCTTCGACCTCCTGGACTCAAGCGTATCAATTTCTTCTTGGGAAAAATGTGGTTTTCTCCAGTCCACAATGTCAAGACTTTCAGTGTGCAACTAGCGTGCTGCAATTAAAGGGAATGAGAGGAGCCGGTTCGATTGGCAGCGAATTAAGTCAGCTGAAAACACAGCGGTAAAAGCGGTGATAAATTTACCCGAGGAGCAGAAATGTTGCTAATTCCGAGTCAGTTCAGAATCCTCTCAGCTGCCGGTAGTTGATGGGTTTGATAACTTGCTTCATCTTTGTTGTTAACTTCAATAATTATATTGATAATTCATCAGTCTACAGCACACCAACAAATAGCCAAGTGTACTTTAAGGGGATATTTGGAACAATTTTATCCTTCTTCAGACATTGAAAGAAAACCTGCTGACAACATACAAACCGCATGCATGCTAAACATAAAAAGTCACATCTGTTGTTGTGCCACCATTATGCTATTTAAAGTGAGAGCTGATTTGTTCATTTTCCATTTAATGTGAATTGAGATTGGATCGCTTTGCTCAGGTGGTAGAGTGGGTTCCATCCTGAGCCACTGTGACCATGCCAGAGTGTCCTTAAGCAAGATACTGAAGCCCCAGTTTCGTCTGATGCTATGCCATCGATAGGTGAATGAGGAGACAGTATTAAAGCGCTTTGAGTGGCTTGAAGGTGGAAAAGCGCTATACAAGTGTCGTGAAAGCCCATTTGCTCATTGCTTTCATGCTGTACCAGAGTTGGTCTGGTCTGCACTAAAGTTCAATTACTGGGTTCCCATATGAATAAAAGACACTGAACATGAGGAAACTCAAGTTTGAATACAACTAAATGGTTGTTGTGGGAAAATTCCCCGGACAGTTTGCTTTTAAAATCAAACAACCATTTCATTTATACTGAAATTTTAGTCCTGCTGGTGCAAGGCTTCCTTTTGTTTTAATCCAATAAAAAGTCTGTAATGGACAAGATTTCAAAGAAAACCTTGATCATAACAGGTGCCATTACTATCTACATCGCCACTTTCAACCCCCTGTTTTAATGTCAATCTCTTAATTTATAGTTAATAATAAAACCCGCTGGGATGAAAAGCATTCAAAATGCAAATTGTTAACTGACCCACCAGCAACCTCCATCTCTCTTTCACACACACACGCGCGCGCGTGCACACACACACAGTGGATTTATCAGGGCCGCATACCTAGCCTTGATTAGATAGGGATCCAGTGGTGGAAAATCAATTTAGGGTTATTCAAACCACTAAAGCCAAAAGTCAGAAGGCTTATCAATCCATTATTTATTTACTTTATGTTACAGCCGATATTTACTGTTGGAGTCACAGTATGTGGATCCTCTTGATCATCTAATGCAATGGGAAACAATTTAATAAAAATACTAATACCGGTGTAGAAGCAAAATTATAACATTTAATTAAATCAATCAAATGGCAACATTTCACAATGCCCTGTATACTCGAGCCAGCTTTTTTTTTTTCCAAATTGTAATTATTGTATTTAATTATTTTAATCTTTGTACTGAATCAGAAATCACAAGTCTGAGGTTTTTATTAACCTGGATCGTATTAATCCTTTGGTATGTTGCTGCTAAGTACAAAAAGCGAGCTAGCAGCAAAAACAGCGGATTCACCTTTTTTTCTTTTCTTTTAACCTCTCCCATTAGGCTGCTAGGTCATGCAGAATGGAAGATCTGTATCCCTTTTATGTCAGAACTGTTTTTCTGTGCAAAAGTGGCACTGTGGTTCTTTGTATTATGAGAATTCTGTCTCCTTTGAGAGAACAGGCTCTTTTGGATCGGCTCACTAAGAAGAGCCGGCTTTTCGGCTCCCAAACGGCTCTTCGGATTTTTTTGTTACTGAAACAAATGTATTATTTATTATTATATATTATATTATATGCGGGACGGTGGACGTCTGGTTAGACCGTCTGCCTCACAGTTCTGGGGACCGAGGTTCAATCCCCGGCCCCGCCTGTGTGGAGTTTGCATGTTCTCCCAGTGCCTGCGTGGGTTTTCTCCGGGCACTGCCCGACGATAGCTGGGATAGGCTCCAGCACGCCCGCGACCCTAGTGAGGAGAAGCGGCTCAGAAAATGGATGGATGGATTATATTATATGGATTGCTTGGGTTGCTCCCAACATCTGGTGAAACCTTCAGGTCAATAGCACCTTTGGAAGTATATTCAGTGAGAAAAATGGTGACGTGTTAAGTACTTATTTCAGCCGCTGTACCTCTACACCACAATTTGTGAATGCCTGTTCTCCTGCTCTACCTTCTAGATACATTGATTTGTGTTGGACTGTTACCACAGGTACCAAACGAGTCTTTTTGGGTTTTTTTATCTTCTCATCTGGAGCTCACGTAATCCATACTTTGCTGATACAGTCTACTCATGGAACGATTGACGTCCTTTTAGAAACTTGTGTCAATCAGTGCCACATTCTCTGCTGTTGTGATGAGGAGGAGCAGTCACTTAGCAACCTATCATGACCTTGTCTCCCATGTTAGCATGCATGAGCAATCTGCATCCCTAACTCTCTGATGTGCCTCCATCTCTTGCCCTCATCCATGCATGAGCAACTTAAAGATTTCCTGCTTGGGTCAATCATATTGAATTGGAAACTGATCGAGTGTGACAAGCAGCTCGCTCACTGACCGGATTTAGCGCGCTGAGAGAATATTTCACCTTAGCCAGGTGCAGTCACCTTGGCCATGAGAAATGAGCTCTGCGGTTAGCCGAGTAATTCCTTCCGCCGCTCCCAAGGAAGTGCATTGAAGTGATCTGCATGTAGATTAAAGCCAGGGGCATGCATATCGAGTTTATCCTTAGCCTGTTAGCATTCATAGCCACAACTGCGCTCAGACAGAATTTGGAAGACTGAGCCAAAAATAAAAGCAACAGCAGGGCCTCTTTTCTTCAGTATTTAAGTGGAATATTTCGTTCTTCAATTAGGTCATTGTTGAATCATTAATAAAGTTGCAGTAATTATCCCCACACTGAGATGGGGGCATTGTCATTGTGTATGTGTGGTCAGCAGCCAAAGGACAGATGTGGATGGATGATCGCACGTATTACCAGCATACTCAAAATCAGCTCTTATCTGCTGCATCACTGACATTCTCGAATGCCTTGGGAGGAGAAAAATGACACTTTTCAGGGGAAAGTAAAATGTCAATACACATTTGAGCCTGGTTACAGCCTCCTAGTAACTGTTACTAGGGTTGTAAAGCATTCTGTTTTCTCACGATACATTTGTCCTATTGTTCATTTTGTCTCTGTCTGAGAGAATATTAAACATGAGCACATGAACACAAAATCACCCTTTTTAGATTGGAACGCACAACAACAGACAAATGACAGACGCATAGAAAACGACCAACGGTGAGTGTAGTCATGTTCTCATTAAAATATGCAGATGAAATCCATATTAAACACATTGCCAGATGTTCACATTAAATCCAAGAGTCTATTAACTTGTAAATGAGCAGCATTATCACTATTGTCACGGGAAAAGCTTGTTGAGTAACAGCAAGATATATTTTCATCCTTAGGAGGTACTGCTTTTGTTTGTGTGTGTGGGATCATCAATTGTGATATGTCAGGTGATATTGCAGACACCAGTTGTCTGATTCTTATTGAGTGTGCAGAGCTGATGGAACTTTGCACCAATATTTGAAAATTAGAAAGATATTTCACATGGGGACACCTAGCAAAGGTCAAAATTTCACAATTTTAAAGGCCACCTGTCTAGTTTTGATGTTCCTCAGATGGATGATCCATCTTAGTACTGCAAACATGGGTGCACTTTTCTTTCATAACACATAGGGAGACTTGCTGTGACTTGAATGCAGCACAGCAGGTATTTAATCATGCAATGTCATATGAGAGTCACACCATTTGCTGCTAAAACAAACAGAAGAGGACACTCATGTAATATTGTCATTATAATACACAAAATTGAATGTATTCCTGTAGTATTCAGTTTATGTTCCTTACGTGAGACGTAGGGGCCATTGGACCCAAACTGTAAATAGGAGAGGGGAATGAGGCGAACTGACAACCGAATAAATCTTTATTCTTCTCTTGAATAACTAAACTCTCTGGAGGTGGGGACAGCAGGAAGAAAAATGAACAAAGGCCACGATGACACCATGGTGACTTATATAGGGAAAGTATACACGACTTAAAAAAAGCAAAAGATATAAGCAGAAACAGGCTTACTGAGTGAAATGGCAACAGTCAGGCCAATAAATAAAAAAAAAATCAACTTCATTGTCATGATATACAGTGCCGTGAAAAAGTTTTGTCTTCTTCTCAAATGCTTTAATTTTCAGATAGGTACCCCACTCTAATATTTAAGATCATCAAACAAATGTAAATATCAGAAAAATAACTCAAGTGAACCTAAAATGCTGTTTTTAAACATTGATTTCATTTAGTAAGGAAAGAAAATAATAATATTCGGTCACCTGGCTCTGTATGAAAAAGTAATGGTAATTCAATAAACATAATAACTGGTTTGGGCAAACCTTAGCAGCAAAAACTGAAATCAAGCATTTTCTATAAGTGGCAATGTCTTTCACATCTGTGTGGAGATATTTTTACCCACTCTTCCTTGCAGAATTTTTTCTATCAGCAACACTAGAGGCTTTTTCAAGCTTAAGCAGCCTTTTTTAGGTCATGCCACAGCATTTCAATTGGATTCAAGTCCGGACTTTGACTTGGTCACTCTACTCACTTTTAAGCCATTAAGAAGTTCACTTTCTGGTGTATTTTGGATCGTTGTCCTGCTGCAGAAACCAAGTGTGCTTCAGCTTGAGATCACGAACTGATGGTCAAACATTTTCCTTCAGGACTTTCTGATAAAGAGCATGGGTCCATCAATCACAGCAAGTGGTCCAGGTCTTGAAGTTGGAGTGCAGCCCCAGACCATCACACAACCACCACCATGTTTGACTGTGGGAATGATGTTCTTTTTTTCTGAAATGCTGTGCTGCATTTACACCAGATGTAATTTACACACCTTCCCAAAAGTAAAATTTCATTTTGACAGTAGTATTAGTATTAGTATACAGCATTCTCCCACAAGTCTTGGGAATCATTCTGCTTTTTTTTTTTGGCAAAATTAAGATGAGCCTTTATGTTAATTTTGGTCCGCAGTGGTTTTCGCCTTGGAACTCTGCCATGGATGCCATTTTTACTCAGTCGCTTTCTTATTGTTGAGACAAGGGAGGCCTGCAGTTCTTTAGATGTTGTCCTGGGTTAATTTGTGACCTCATGGATGAGTCGTCGCTATGCTCTTGGGATAATTTTTGTAGGGCAGCCACTCCTGGGAAGGTTGAACACGTTTTCCCCATTTGTTAATCATGGCTCTCACAGTGGTTAGGTCGAGTCCTAAAGCTGTACGTATGGCTTTGTAATCCTTTCCAGACTGATAGATGTCAATTACAGGTACATATATCTCATTTGTTCTTGTAATTCTTTGGATTATAGTATTTTGTTGCAGCTTTTTGAGATCTTTTGGCTGACTTCATTTTGTCAGACAAGTTCTATTTAAGTGATTTCTTGATTTAACAGGTCTAGAGATAATCAGGCTTGGGCTTGGTCAGTCAAAATGAATGCAACTTTCCAAAAAATTTTATTAGCCACAGTTAATTAATGATTTAATGGGGGGATTCTTTTTTTCAAACAGGTCCAGGTAACTTTTTTTTCCCCCCTTAATAAATAAAGTAATCATTTAAAAAACGCATTTTATGTTTACTTGTATTATCTTTGTCTGATATTTACATTTGTTGATTATCTGAAACAATGTGGGGAAACTGCAAAACAAGTATTTGAGAAGGGGCAAATACATTTCCATGGGACTGTACATGCACACATGCATAATCACAAAATGTAATCCATCACAGTAGTTAACACTGGAGATGTTGTGGGCAACACTTACCAATCAAAGCACATACTGTATGTCAGAGGAGGGGCAGGAAACCATGGCCCATGTAATCATTTCATCTGGCATGCAATGCAATTCTTAACACTAATAACACTTTAGAAGAGGCGTTATAAAAGCTAAAAATTATAAACACGCATAATAAACATACAAATTAGAAATGGCCCCTCATAGAAAAAAAGGCTACCCACCCATTTAATCAGTGGAAGGGTAATGACATGATGTGCATTTGAAAATGTTCAAAATATCTTGCTGGATACAGTTCCATGAACTTTAATTCATAATATTCAAAAAGAGAACATACTTGTCCTCTCTGAGCTGTCACCGTATTGTGGTGGAGGTGTTTGTGTGTCCCGATAATCATAGGAGCTATGTTTTCTGGGGCTTTATACCCTTGGCAGGATCAGCAACAAGTCCTCGGTGTGGGACCAGAAAAAGCACAGCTCAGAAACGCTGAAGACTATTTTTGGAAGACGTTTTCCCCCGCCCAGACATGGGTCACTGGGAGCCTCTCTGGAACTAGGCCTGGAGGTGGGGCTCGATCGCGAGCGCTTGGTGCCCAGGTCTACACCCATGGGGCTCAGCTGGGCAAGTCTGAAGAGGTAATGTGGGACCCTCTTCCCATGGCGTCACTAGCTGTGCGTCGGCCCAAAGGGGTCACCTGCATTGTGACCTGGTTGTCGGCCAAAGGCGAGGATTTTGGCAGTCCGATCACCAGCTACAGAAGCTAACTTTAGGGATGTGGAATTTCCTCCTTTGGCAGGGAAGGCCCTAAACTGGTGCGCAAGGTTGAGATGTTTTGATTGGATATGATCATGCCTGTCTCGACACACAGCTCTGTATTCGGGTGGGAGAATGCCTCCTGACTGTTGTTTGTATTTATGCACCAAACATGCCTATGCTTTTTGGAGTCCTTGGAGTGGGTGTTGGAGAGTACTCCCACTGGGGACACCCTCGTTCTACTAGGGGACTTCAAGACTCACATGGACAATGACAGTGAAAGTACATATTTGATAGGAACGCCTCCCCAGACCAGAAACCCAGTGTTCTGATACTAGACTTCTGTGCTTGTCACAGATTGTCCAGAATGAACACCACGTTCAAACATAATAGGGTCCATATGTGCACTTGGCACCCTTGGCCGCATTTCGATGATCGACTTTGTGGTCATGTCATCAGAATGGGGCCGCATGTTTTGGACACTTGGGTGAAGAGAGGGGCAGAGCTCTCAACCAATCACCAATCACAAACTGGTGATGTGTTGGCTCCAATAGTGGGGGGAAATGCTGGTTTGACACGGCAGACCTGAATGAATTGTGAGGGTCTGCTGTGAATGTCTGGCGGCATCCCCTGTCAGAACGAGTTTTAACTCCCATCTCCAACAGAACTTTTGCCATCTCCCGCAGGAGATGGATACTTGCAAGCCAAGTGGAAAACAGCTTTGAAGGTCGGTGAGGCAAAAACTTGGGCATGGGAGGAGTTCGGCGAGGCCATGGAGAACAACTTCTGGATGGCTTAGATGAAATTCTGGTCCACCATCCGGTGTCTCAGGAGGATGAAGCAATGCACTATAAACACTTTGATTAGTGGGGACGGGGCACTGTTGACCATGACTCAGGATGTAGTGAGTTAATGGCGAGACTACTTAGAAGTAGGGGTTGATCTGAAGTGTTGATTAGTTGAAACGTTGACTTTACCACTCCACAATGACGGTTGTGATTAATCGCAAATTGCCTGGAAGAAAGCACTCCCACTGCAGAGGGCTACACTGGAGAAACTATGAGCCCAAGCTGCCCTGGGAAAAACCTTGGGATCCCCCCGGAATAAGATGAAGTGGCTGGGTGGAGGAAAACTGCTTCAAGTCCTGCCGCGGTGACCCGGCCTCGGATAAGCGGAGTAAAATGGATGGATGGCTGGAGAACATGCTCAGATAATGATGTGTATACTATATGTTTGCTTATAAAATGTACATTTATAACCCAAACTTTTTACAGTGCCCTTTCAGAAATATAAAATAAACAGCCATGTAGCCCCTACTCCCATACACGTTAAAGACCCCGTAAAGTGAGTTTAGAAATGTGTTTCCAAATACATTGTACACGTTTGAAGGTAATTGTTGAAAACGTGTGGACTGACAACTATGTAGTACTCAATTGTGGAGATATAGTGTTAAACTATAAACCCTGTATTGTTTTGAAATAATGACAAAGTTGTGTTTTCCTATATCATTTTCAGCAAAGCATGAGCACAGGCAGAAGACACTACAAAGTAGTAGGAAACTAATATATTTTTCTCGTGTTGATTCATTTCAGGCAGCACGGAAGGGCGACTGGTTAGAGCGTCTGCCTCACAGTTCTGAGGAGCGGGGTTCAATCCCCGGCCCCGCCTGTGTGGAGTTTGCATGTTCTCCCCGTTGTTTTTCCAGGCGCTCCGGTTTCCTCCCACATCCCAAAAACATGCATGGTAGGTTAATTGACAACTCTGAATTGCCCGTAGGTGTGAATGTGAGTGTGAATGGTTGTTTGTTTGTATGTGCCCTGCGATTGGCTGGCAACCAGTTCAGGGTGTACCCCGCCTCCTGCCCGATGACAGCTGGGATAGGCTCCAGCACGCCCGCGACCCTAGTGCGGAGAAGCGGCTCAGAAAATGGATGGATGGATGGATGGATAATTCATTTCATGAGAATAGCATATCCTAAACCCACTTTCTACTTTGAAATAAGGCAGCTGTGTACAAATGGCTGTACATATTTTTGTCATTGTATTAATTTGATCAAAATAACATGCCTGAACCACAATCCCCCTAACTTGTTTTTTTAGTTTGTGGCTGAATGTTTTTTTTTATGTGTGCTTATATAAAATATTATAGTTTGTACATTACATAGAGCTGATTTTTTTTGTACACAAAATTGCCACGAGAACATTTTACTTAATAAATAAATACACAAAATATGCAAATAGATTTTTCTCCCAAAGCAGGGGGGAGTTACAGTATATTTTAGGACAAATGCTGTTTGCAGCCAACATCAATGCAGAGATGGTAAAATGGGACCAATTAAATGTATCGCTCATCTGTGGTTGCTCACAATGCAAGCTATCACAGTTTGAGAAGCTATCCGTTTTATTCATAATATCAGCTGAACTCTGGCCTGGGTAGAGCCGGCTTGGGGTGAAGACTGAGCACGTTAGCCATTTATCGCACATTAAGACAAGACATGAACGTCAGGCTTAGCCCACAACAACACAATGGCCTCATTGCCTTCTGGTGCAAAAGCAGCTGACAGGGTCGAAACTCGACACATCCCCATCTCTTTACTAGATAAGGATCCAGACCTCGTTTCGTCAACACTGAGCTTCGCCGTATGCTGTGGAAAGATTTTTTTTTTTGTCTACCTCACTTAAGCGGGTGCATATCTGAAGCCCCTTTTTGAAAGTCAAATTTTGGCTCGCAGCACAAGAGAAAACAATTGACCAAGCGACAGCTCGTGAATTGAAAAACACATACGATTGGCACGAGTGAGTCAAGGTACCACTGTACCCCTTACCTCCATGTCGGTAACTTAGCCGAACATAATTTTAACATTATTATGAGAAGCAAATGATCGTAACCCTGTTAGCTAATGCTAATTGTTGTTAACACTGTTACTACTACTAATGATATCGCATTTTATTTGAAGTTACCTTACAGAGCACACATAGACAGTGTAGAATCAAATTTAATCTCTCGAAGTTCTGAAACTTCGGTCAGCCTAAGCGCCAAGTCACTTGCTGAGAATCACCATCTCGAAAGAGCAAAACCACCAAAAGCATTTTATATCAAAGATGTCAACCATCCTTTGACACTACGTTCCTCAGTTTCATAATATGTTGGCATTTGAGTAGGTGGGTGCCACATAATGGGTAAAAAATATTATAAGGATGTCACGCGAACTGTGTAAAAACAAAGTATAAGGTTTTCCATGCAGCCTTTCTGCCATGTTTGTAGCACATGTTGAGGCAGGACTCATGTTTTGGATTGCTTCCTGCATCACACGATAATGAGTCTGAAAAATGTCCTCTTTAACCACAACATGTTTCTGTCAAACTGTTTACTGATTGTCTTTCCATCAGTTTCCCATATTTTAAAAAAAGTAACTTTTATCCATTGGAAAGTGTTAATTTCTGCTGCAATGATAAAATTCTGGATTTGGGAAATCCCTTTATAGGAAACATATTACTGCTGAAGCAGTGCTGTATTATTGCAGCTTACTCCTGTAAGCCGCATTTTACACAGAGGTTAACAACATACAGTATTTGGAGCCAGAATGACAATAGTCTTTTCTCAATTCTTAGTCCTATTTGGATCATAAAATGTGCTATACAAAGCATTTAATCCTAAAGAGTGCATTTTCTTTTAAACAATCTATATATATATATATATATATATATATATATATATATTTTTAAAATCTTTAAATGTTACACTGTTTGAAGTATTGCTTATACAGTCACAAGTCAGAGAGCACCATCGTTGGCAAACTTGATGATGCGAGAATCAAAAGGAATGATTAATGGTGTTTTGGTTACATCACCAACAAGCCCTGTGCGGTTAATTATTTGTAATTGAGGTTTTTTTTAAGGCGTAAAAACGAAACAATAATGAATTCAGCCCACTACTTCCCATTCCATGGCTTAATAAGCTTGCTCTTAGCAGCCATGTTGGATGTAGCCTGATAAAATTGGGACACCCGTCAGTTTTACTTCAACTTTTACTTAATTCATCACTAAATCAATGCTTTGTTGAGGGCTCAGACACGACCAAGATGAAACATCAAATATCAAAAACATTTTTTGAGAATAAATCTTTTTGGTATTTGTTTCCAAAGACAGCTGTGTAAACATGAGCTTATGAATTCATGATTACTTTTAAAACGTTATTTAAGCCCTAAATTCAACCGATAAACACACAGGCACAGAAAGGTAAATGATTTTGTTGCTCAGAATTAGCACAAAAATGGAGAAAGGTGACGGTATGAAAGTAAAATAGTTTTCTTCCTTGTAAATTTGTTCGACGAGTGTTGTCAAGGGACTTTCTGAATAAAAAACATCTAAAAATATATATTGTGCCAATCTTTTTGCACAGGAAATGGTCAGAGGCAATTGAGCTCGATGATCACCAAACAGGACACTAACCTCACTGACAGTACGAAAGAAAATGGCTACACAGCACGTAACAGGTACGTAAAACACATAATGACTACTACTACTACAACTATTACTACTACTACTACTAGTAGTCCTGCTGGGGGGTGGGGTAATAAACAACAACTTACCTTAATGATTAACATGTTATTCCTAGCAAATATTTACAAAATGCCGCAAGGATGCTTGGAAGTTGAGCGTCAATATGATGTGCGTATAAGTTAAGTATGCTGTACTGCAACAACATTTCTACTGAATAAAATTATGACTATAATAGTCGCTTTTGGTTATTAAAAATGTCATTGTTTTATTTTAAGTGCTTGGTCCTAACTATTAAAGGCAGATTTGCAACAAATGCATGTTTATAATGTTCCGAAATCATCTGAAATATGATACAGTTGTAACCCATTTAAAAACCATGCACGGATGAAATACATCAATCAGCACAGAATTAGAACATCAGCTGATGAGTCACTACTTGTGGTATGTCTATATACAAAATAGAAGCCCCAAGCACATGTGATCATCAACTTCTGACTTCCATCCATTGGTCTGCAACTTTTGTTTTGTACATAGGTGAGTAGCCTGACTTTGTTTAGATGTCTTTTTGTCTAAATCCCCCATAAAGTTGGGCAAGATCTCTTAAGACTGTGGAGGACCTGGGTTCCACTGGCTTCTGCCAGTTTCGAGTTGAGAGTGCGTCTGAACATGTTCCTGTTTCAAAAGGAATAAAAAAAAACTTTACGAGACTTTCATCCACTCCACCCAGTTTGCTTGGCTGCAGTCCTCCAGTTTCCCTGACCTGCTCCATTAATTCTTGGATATTGCATCCGAGAACATCGGCCTACCGTGCACACATTACATTCTTATGAGCTGTTTTCAAAGTGAAACGCAGATTGTACAACTAAATTGCCTACAATAGAACGTCATAAGCTATTTCAGACTATCAAAATTAAGATGCTTCTCTAATCATTTGTGCCTAGGTCAGTGCTTAAAACTCAGAGACACAGGCGCATATTTACAAGGAAACACATCCTTCATGAAATCATGTATACTATACAGGCTGTTCTGTACTCTTTGCACAGGCTCAATGAGGGGAAAAAAAGCATGTAAGAGTATGAGAAATCTAACCATAAGTGCTGCAATCGTGCAATATGATTGTCGTGGCTAACTAAATTTGTAAGCTCCATCCGTCGTCATAGCTGCCAATTGCTCCTCATTGCCCCGTAGACTGTATGACTAATGATGCCCAATGAGACTTGAAACTGGCTCCAGTTCAAACTCGAGTCAGCCAACTCGGAATCAGATTTCAAATGGACTTAATTTACACACGTATGCCCGTCTTTACGCAGCATGTTGTTCTTTTGATAAATTTTTAATTTCTTCCGATAGTTTTTGACTGAATGATAGAATCCATCCATCCATTCATATTCTCTGCTGTACTGCTTGTCCTCATTTGTTAGGGTCGCGGGTGAGCTGGATCCTTCCCCAGCTGACTTTGGGCGAGTGACAAGGTACGCCTTGGACTTGTTGCCAGAAAACCGCAGGGCACATATACACAATCAATTCTTCAGACACACAAGTCTATGGGCAATTTAGTCTTAAATTAACCTAACATATGTGTTCTTTGGGGGGATGTGTGAGGAAGCCAGAGTACCCAGAGAAAACCCAAAAAACTGTGAGGCAGATATGCTAACTACTAGGGCAACATGCTCCCTGAATGAATATGAATATCTCCAAATGAAAGACAAGATAAAACATACTATAGTTCAGTTTGGTTTACCACGGTTAGGTTCAGGTTGGTAAAGCCTCACTAAGCATTTTTGTTTTTACCACAAGGTGTGTTGGTGGGAAAACTATAGCTACGTGAAAAGTAAAGCAGCTAAGCAACTAACTAATTAATCGAAGAAAGAAGAGAAACAGGAAAAGTATAGTGTTACGTCCTGCAGATAAGCAACACAAATGTAAACAAAAAAAAAATCTTCTTTGTGACGTAATTGCCAAATTTTTAATGGTGCTGTCTATTTTCTTCCCCTTGCATTTTTATATTTCATTGTAATGCAGAAGATTCAGTTGATTTATCCAGGGTGACCGAATCTTTAAAAAAGCCATACAAAGTCTGAAATAAGATTTTGCAAAAAAAAAGGCCTCACTTGTCCTTGGCAATATTACACTTAATCCTTAAACTATGAAGTCAGTGTTTCATTTCGCTGAGCACAGATAATGTAGCGTTAAGTAGCTACTTGTACCTAAGCCATAACTCAACATTTCTTTTAGTGAAAGAGAGGTCTTAAATGTAATCGAGATGGCCCTAAAAATGGTCTTCAAAAGTCCTAAATTTAACTTAAAGATACCCTCCAATAAACTGACAGCAACACATTTAGCTTCACCATATACCAGCAAACCATATACTGTAAATAAAACTGCAGCCGGTACACACATAAAAGTGTGCTGAAAAGTGGATATTTTGGGCACATTTCAATGGTAACACAATCGGTAGCGAAAAGATCGAAGCCATACTGTTTGATGGAAACGAGGCTACATTGCACTTATGCCAAATGTAATTGCAAAGTATTCATCCACTGTCTTTTGGATCTCATAGATTCTGGAAAGTAAATCTTGTTGTGTGTTTTTCTCCAGAGAGAAAGAAAAAAATTCCTTGTCAAAGAACTCAGAGACAAATGTTCCACAACTGTCTTTTCTACTGGGAGACATGGTGAGAGCAATTTAATTTCTTCGGCAGTCACTTTAATCTTCAAAGAATTGCTGTTATTGCTCTGCTCACATTGCTGTCAATCCACACGCTACCCCCCACCCCCTGAAACTCACACACACACTTATCCTCTCAGGTAGGAGTTTGATCATAACCTTCCACCCAAGTGACATTGGTGCTTCCCATTGTTTGGCGTCTTATAGTTTGCAAGAGCTGGCGTGGGCATGATTCTGTCAATTCTACTCCATATCTCTTGAACTTGAAGTCAGACAAATGGAATACAGCTGCATCTCAGCGGCTGATAAGGCAATGTGCTCTGTACTGTGTGCGGCCCACGCGACATTCCGCTTCAGCTTTTAAAACATCAAAGTCCAACTCCAGCTGAGCCAAGTGGTTCTGACTGCGGCGCATCAAACTCTCCGCTCCCTTCTGTCTAATTGTGAGGTGGTTAAAAGGGGGGGTGAAGCTGCCCAGATTAGATTGTGCGGCAGGAAGGAGTGTAGAGCGGGAAGGGAGTTGCTGCAACGTGAAGGAAGGCGAGACAAAGAGAGACTCAAGTGGGATGACAAGATGGGAGGTTAGTGCTGAAAGCTCAACACAGGGGAGGATACGCTGCGCCAAACCTGCTCCCTACTGCAGCCAGCATTTCATCCTATTGTCTTTTTTTCTCCACTTCTTTTCAGTGAGCTTTGCCAGTCACAGTCCATTGCCCAGATGAAACGTTGGGCTTCTAGTTTGGAGATGATAGAAAGCATTTTAAAAATAGCCTTCTGCCAGGTTTGTGATACTGGCTTTTCCAAAATTACTACAGTTTTATTTTGTCTGTGTTGTCACGTTTGAGAAAACAAGGGCAATGATTTCCATTTTGGGATGTTCCGCCGTATTGATATTCATACATATTAAGGCTAGCAGAGCAAAGTCTATAATAACGCTGGCTCTGCTGACAGAATCCATGAAGCGCATAGTTTAGAATTCAGGATTAGTGATGCTTTATTTCATGTGTTTGTACAAGCTCTTTCAAAATGGTGTTAAGTACTTTCAATTACTGTAGTTTGATCAGTTGATTGTTTTCTACAATTACTATACAAACATGGTTGTAAAGTGTTTATATTATGCAAACTAGGAGCCTTTTAAATGTGGGATATATATCTCCTGGACTCAACCTACTGTTGTGGACAATAAATACAATAAATACGATCAAGCCATTCGTGTAAAATATAAAAGGATACAGTGGTTGGTAAATGGGTACTGCTTTAAGGTTAAGAAGAATCTACATTTTTGAGTCAGTGCTCATCTACGATAAAGTAACTTTTCTAACTTAAAAATAAACATCAGATATTTGTGGTGCAATAAACTTGTAAAAACACACCATGCTCAATAACACCGGCATCTATGCTAGTGCCAAAGCAAGCAAAGTTGTCCGGGCTGGCCCTCTTTTCCAGGTCATAATATCGTTATTGACATTTATCCACTGGCCATGCAGTGCCCACACTGGTGCAGCAGTACATTTCCTTGCTGTCCCCAGTCTCCTCTCAAATACTTTTCTTCTCCGTATCATGGCCAACAACCACATGCTGGGAAGCAAATACAGAATACATCCATCTTTCTGTTGTTCTGACGGCTGTTCAATGCTGCATGTTTTTTGTTGTTTGCTGTAATTACTAAGTTGGTAAATATTTTGAAGTGAAAAACCGACCATCCCAGCAAGTAGAGATGTGGCAAGCCAGCACTGTGCAGTGAAAAAGAGGAACACTATTTCATAAATGTCCCACTGTAGACCACATGTCCTCATTAGGGTCATAGGTAATTGGAGCCTATCCCAGCTGACTTCAGGTGAGAGTCAAATTACACCCAGCACTGGTTGCTCGTCAATCACAGGGGATTTCAAAAACAGCTATTCACTCTCAAATTCACACCTATCGCCAATTTATAGTCTTCAGTTGACCAAAGAAGCATGATTTGGGGATGTGGGAGGAAACCAGAAAACACAGCAAAACATAAACACTCCACACAGAGATGCTACAACAAAGATTCAAACCCAGATCTCTGGACTGTGAAGCTGGTGACCTAATCACTAACACACTATGTTGCTGTGGTACAATATTCGAGACCACTAATGTATGTGATCTGGGTTTGCCATGTTCTCATTATTACAAATCAATGTACAATCCAAAATCCAGCTATTACTTATATTTGCGACACATTGTTGATTTAATTCAAATCAATTTATATTTTATTGACTACGAAAGGTGATGGGAAAATGTTACAATACATGATCGTGATGAATGACAATGTGTTTTCTCTGATAGAAAAAATACATTTCTATTCACTTAGCACCAACAGTATTTTCTTTCTCGCTTGTTTTACTGTCTTGGTTATATTAGACTTGTATTCTGCCGAACCTCGAGATTTCAAATGCACACAGGTGTTATGAAGACCATAAAAATGTTTTTTATTAGGCAGATAATAAACATGCCATATACGTATTAGTAAGGTGGAATAACAGATTGCCGTATTTTCTGACCCTGCTGCTACATTCTTGCAGCCGATGTTTAGCTTTATTGAGTTAAACTTAAAACTGGCAGAAGATTGAACAAATTGTATGATGGCTTTATGAACATGACTTGTCATCTCGTTTCCTAGCAACATCTTTCAAGTCACTTTGGGAATTTGCTGCTAACTTGTATCAGTGATTCATAACCCAAATGCATATTTTTTTCATCTTCTTATTGATTTTTGATGTGACACGAGAGCTGGGTTAGCCGGTAAGACATTTTGCACATAAATATCCTGTATTCTACAAATATTAAAACACAATGTAACATTTGAAGTAGTTTGTGCTGTAAAAACCACATCCATGATGCCATCTGGTTTTGATTTCCCAACAACTCATGCTTGGTAACTCTTTTTTAAAAATGTATTTATTTCTTTATTTTTTTCACATAGACTCACTAGAACATTCACCAAGTGAGTCTTTACAGTCTGTACATACACAAGTGTATTACGAGGCAGCCATCAGGTAAATGACCACAATAAAAATGACACTATGTCGTTCACTGCCATGCATTACCTACTAAAAGGAGTGTCGTCAAGTTAAAATGCACAACTGCTATTTCCACAACTGGCCATGATGAGCTCATAAAATCCAGTCTTGAGAACCAAGCATGAAGAGCACTTGATGGAGAAATACAATGATTACCATATGGAAAATATTACACTGACCCAGGATGCCATTCAAGCATCACCCTCCATTCTCTTGTCTGTCATCCATGTGTTAACCGAATCCAGCTAGAGTACGTGCCCAAGCGATGCGTCTTTGATAATAGATATTCTGCATGGTGCATTGTTGCGCTGCTTCTCAATCACGGATGAAAAGGAAAACTCAAGTGAGTTGAAATTTAAACAGGGAACAGACTTACCTTACATTTGTTATTCATTTAACCCTAATGTATCAGTTACAAAGTATCTCTCTACAAATGGTACTGCTGGTATCAGTAGCGTACATGAGTACCCGATACATTGAAATGAGGGCGGTATCGGTTCACCCCCAACCCTAATATTAACAATCGTAACGGTCACACAAGTTTAAACAAAAGGTTACCACTTTTAGTAGTTGAATGCACGTCCACTAACTTAATGTACGTCCCAAGTATATTCTTCTTCGTCTTTCAACATCAGACACATACACGCACAACGTAAACGTATGTCGTAATCTTTTGGCGCCTCATACAAAACATTCATGTCCAGGTTCATGCATGATGCTGTGCCACTTTAGAGGCGCAGCAATGGTGGTCTTGCCCAAAGCAATATATGAATTTTAAGCCTTTTTTAAACAAACACACAAACACTTGAACCATCAAGCAATATTTCCTTCACAACACAATGTTCTGCTGATAGTATAAATTGAACATGGAAATGTAAGAGCATACCTCTCATGCACAGTGATGTTAAAACATCCTTCGGTACACTGGCAGGAAGCTACTTCGTCAAAAGTTGACCATTGGGGTATTAGCTGTGTGACCTCTGTCAAATGAAGGACAGAGCTCAGAAAGGCCAGCCAGCATTTTTCGAAATGTCACCTTCGCCCTGCTCTGAATTTACTGCCACTGATGGGAACAGAATAGGACCTATTAGCATATACATCTCAGCCTTCATGTTCGCCATGATTTAATTAGCACAAAGTCCTCAAACCGCACATGCGTAGCCTCACAGTCCCTCCCCTTCCACATCATCACTACAGACTAATTTATTCATGATCAAATGCACTGGATCTAAATTAGACAGAATGATTAATGTCAGTGAGAACATTAGTAAATTCTGAGGATGAACATCTTTTGGTGTCGGACATATCCCCCCATTTGCGTCACTCCATGCAAAATTTATGAATATATAAAATTATAAAAAATGAAAATAAAACAAATGGTCGGGGCATTATCCAGCAATGTTGATGCTGACATTTCACAGAACAATGCTTTTGTTTCTTACTGCTTGTCCTTAATTGGGTCATGGATGAGGTGGAGTCTATCCCAGCTAACTTTGGGTGAGAGGCAAGATACAAAAATTGTGTTATTGGTTTTGTAAAAAAAAAAAATTTAATTTGAAGAAAAAGTCTATTATCCCAATAAGTTTATCAAACCTGAAATTGAAAATATTCCAACCTCGTCCAATTGTTTTGTTTTCAGGATATTTACTCACAAAGCATTTCATTAGCCATACTTCAAATTAGAGCCAGTTCAAAAGATATTGCCTCTGCACTAAGACTCTTTCTTCATTTTTATTGACTGCGTCAAAAAAGTATTCATAATATAATATAATACCATATGTGTATTACAGGGTGTCCTTGGTTTACATAGGCGATGTTACCCGACTTTATAAGTCATAATGCACCATAGTCCATTGCTCTCACACAGTAATTAAAGTCACAATTACAGTATTGCTGTTTTGTGCAGCAAGGAGACGTTCTTACTTTTACTTTAACAACAATAAAGCTGTTGTTAAATGGATGGCTCTCGGGCACTGTCAATCAAAACAGAGCAATTTTTAATTAAAGTATGTATAGATTGCATCAATTAAAAGATTCTGCAAGTATACCAAATGCATTGGCGGATGAGTGTAGAAGTACAAATACCTTTAGAGTCATTCATATACATACAATATGTGCATTTCATTTACATTTCATTGCACGTACACACGTTTATTAATGATGGTGTACGAAATGTTGTAGTTTGATAATGTTTTCCATTCAGTTTGTAGACTTTTCCTTGGAACCAGAAATGAATACCGGCCACAAACATTATTATTACTCTTATTAGAGAAAAGGTTGATCATCCAAGTCCGTGTTTGGAGGGAATTACATTTCACAGCCTGCAGCTCTTTTTACTTTCCCTACATGTCTGTGAATACTGAGTCTGGTGTGCTGCTTTCTTGGCCGGGGGCCACATATGATATGTTTTTGAATGAGCTTTGTAATGTCAGTTATTTTCTAAGAAATAAGGTAAGGTGTAGCTTGCACATAAAAGAAAGCTATTACCAGTGTGGCATCAAGACAGGTAGTGCCTTTCATAGAAACAAGCCTTTGTGGAGGTAACAGGTGTGCATTAAGCTTATTTGTGTGTAGCAGATAAACAGTTTGCATTAGGCTGTCTCTGTAATCCTGGTATCATAATGTAAAAAGCTGAGCAAGAAACTGAACTGACACAAAATATCAATATGTTGTTAACAGTTGTCCTGCGATACCAGAACATTATTTTACATATATATATATATATATATATATATATATATATATACACACAATTCTGAGGATCCGGGTTCAAATCCAGCCTCGCCTGTGTGGAGTTTGCATATTCTCTCCGTGCCTGTGTGGGTTTTTGCCGGGTACTCCGGTTTCCTCCCACATCTTAAAAACATGCATTGAAGACTCTAAGTTGCCCGGAGGTGTGAATGTGAGTGCGAACGGTTGTTTGTTTATATGTGCCCTGCAATTGGCTGGTGACCAGTGCAGTGTACACTGCCTCTTGCCCGAAGATACCTGGGATAGGCTTCAGCACTCCTGCGACCCGTGTGAGCATAAGCGGTACAGAAAATGGTACAATAGATATATATATATACACAGGGAAAATGGTGAAAAAGGGAAAACAAATTTTTGCGTGTGCTACGAGTTGAATACAAATTATAAAACCCATGTTTGTCTAGTATTATTACTTAGATAAAGATTTTTATAATTTATTTTACATTTTATGGCCAAGAAATTCTGGCAATGCAATGGGTTCACAAATAATGTTTTGATTTTTGAACAATCGTGATGTGGTGATACTGTTGGTATATATACTGGGTACGGAAAGTATTCAGATCCCCTTAAATTTTCACTTTTTTTATATTGCAGCCATTTGCTGAAATCATTTAAATTCTTTTTTTTCCTCATTAATGCACCCCATATTGACAGAAAAAAAACGGAATTGTTGAAATCTTTGCAGATTTATTAAAAAAACAAAACAAACCTGAAATATCACATAGCCATAAGTATTCAGACCCTTTGCTCAGTATTTAGTAGAAGCACCCTTTTGATCTAATACAGCCATGAGTCTTTTTCGGAATGATGCAACAAGTTTTTCACACCTGGATTTGGGGATCATGTGCCATTCATCCTTGCAGGTCCTCTCCAGTTCTGTCAGGTTGGATGGTGAACGTTGGTGGGCAGCCATTTTCAGGTCTTTCCAGAGATGCTCAATTGGGTTTAAGTCAGGCCTCTGTCTGGGCCATTCAAAAACAGTCACAGAGTTGCTTAGGGTCATTGTCTTTTTTTAAGGTGAACCTTCGGCCTAGTCTGAGGTTCTGAGCACTCTGGAGAAGGTTTTCGTCCAGGATATCACTGTACTTGGCCGCATTCATCTTTTCATTATTCAACCTTTAACTGTAGCTTTTAAGTAGCATTTCATCATTTTATCAACGACTGTATAACATTATTAAAAGACAGTAACAGACAGGTAAGAGGTAACATACACGTTTACAGAGCAATATTGTTACCTATTGGTGTTTGGTGGGCAGCCGTGGCCAAGTGGTCAAAGTCATCGACTGGAAAAAGAATGTGGACAAATTAAAAAATAATAATAATTGATTTGGCAAGTGGACACAGACAGAGTTGGAGAGAATTTAGGACCATCCAGCTGGATTACTGTGGTGTCCTTGAGCAAGACACCGTGAGCCTGAACTTCTTCCCGGAAATTAAAAGTCTCCCCCGCTTCAGCGCGTGCCACTAACTGTGTGTGTGTTTGCTGTGTTCACTATTGTGACGGGTTAAATGCAGAGGACAGATTTCATGAAAATGCACGTGGTCATGACAATAAAGATGACTCTTTTTCTTCTTCATTTATAGGTATTGCTGCAAGTGTTGTATGTCTTTCTATCGACAGGCAGTACAAGAACCCATCTTTAGAATTTGCTTCATCTGGATCACTGAAGTTCTTCCATCCATCCATTTTCTGAGCCGCTTCTCCTCACTAGGGTCGCGGGCGTGCTGGAGCCTATCCCGGCTGTCATCGGGCAGGAGGCGGGGTACACCCTGAACTGGTTGCCAGCCAATCGCAGGGCACATACAAACAAACAACCATTCGCACTCACAGTCATGCCTACGGGCAATTTAGAGTCTCCAATTTATGCATGTTTTTGGGATGTGGGAGGAAACCGGAGTACCCGGAGAAAACCCACGCAGGCACGGGAGAACATGCAAACTCCACACAGGCGGGGGCGGGGATTGAACCCGGGTCCTCAGAACTGTGAGGCTGACGCTCTAACCAGTCGTCCACCGTGCCGCCCACTGAAGTTCTTATTTTCATTAATTCATTTCCTGTTTTTAACCAGGTAAGGTAATTCAGAACAGTTTCTCATTTACATTCACATTACAATGCAAAATTGTGAGCTTGACCTTTCGCGGTTTGTAGCTTTCTCCATTGTCACCATTTTACCATATATAAAAAACGTTTCAATTTCTCCCAGTACTGAACATTAGTTCTTTCTATTGAAATGGTGTTACAAGAACTGCAAAACTCTCCCCAACGACACTTAGACAACTAAACACAGTATCCTGTAATTAGCACTTGTGCCAACAGAGGCCTGTACTGCTGAGCAAAATCTTCATTATGTAACTTTAAAAGGCAACAGTAGACCACAGGTGATTATATTTCTTGTTTATTTTCAACCTCCAATGTCAAGTTTTTCTTGGTCAAACTGTCTTTTCTTTTATGACAATATATGAGCATCATCAAGACTAGTATAATAGAGAAGGGGTGGGTGGAGTAATAAAGACAAAGCATAAGAGTATTTGAGAATGTTTTCACGTCTAAGGGTAGTCGCATTGTAAACACAAGTTGACATTTGATACACTCAAGGACGAAAGCTTCATTTTTAAATGAAAACATTCTGATGAAAGGCGGAAAACACATGGAGAGCTCAGTGAATATACTCTATTTTAGAGGAGATGACCTTTCCTTCGATTGATGTTATAGTTGTCAGACTCCATTTTCAGACAGCCCATTGAGACACTGAAGCAAGTGAAAAGAATGTTTTTTGGCGTCCTGTATTTTTCTGCAGAAGTATATTAAGTGAAAATGTTATTCACCATTGTTTTGAATCACACTTTCTCCATTGTTGTACATCAGTCTGATGACCAAGGCTATACAGAATGTAGAGGAATGCAAAAATAATCAGAATGTTTACTATATAGCATAATATAATCATTCTTACATAGCTCATTAACATTTTATGCATACTTGGCTTTGTGTATTCCAGAACAAATAAATGCTGTATCGGTTCTATTTAAAGAATTATGGCTAGATATTCAAACCTTACCTTATTAATTTAATCACATTCAAATTAGTTTAATTCATTCCTTTTCCACCACTAATCCTGCTTTAAAAACAGAACCATTCCGAATTATATTCATACCTATGGGCAATTTATTTAACTTAACATGCGTGTTTTTTGGACAGTGGGAGGGAAACATAGTACCTGCAGAAAACCAGGGAGAACATGCCTTCTCCATGCTGTGAGGTAGGAGTTGAGATTCAAAACCAGAACGTTGCAGATTAACCGCACGCTCAACCATGCTGCTCCTAATTAGTTTCATATTAGGGACTTTTACCAACTTATTTACAATGATTTGTGTCGAACATAACTGTTAGACTGTAACAGGCGGTGAAAACTAGTATCATTATATTTTAAAATAAGGGTTAAAAAAAAAAGCTGTAGTTTTGTGTATACGTAACCCTGTAGAAAGGATGCGATCTGGAACAAAAAATAATTTTACATAATGAGAAATGAAAATACCCTTTGTACTAAATTTTTCTTTTATGTGCTGTAACATAAGAAATGGACCAAGAGCTAACATCGTTTGACAGGTGCTTGTCCGCCGATATTTCAGACCAACTAAAATCATGTTAAGTTACTTTCATTCAGCTTCATTGGCCAAGGTACTGCCACGAGATCTGGAGCGCATTCTCTTGCCACGACACAATTGCAGCACACAGCTCCTCCGTTGGACATTGTATATCTACATCGCAGCATCCAGTTGTTTGAGTGATGCTAGTCTGCTTCATGACAACTGCCGAGGTCCCCTTGAGCAAACCACCGCCCGCACCCTCTAGCTCGAGAGTTGAAGCATTATTTGCGACATTTAGAAAGACAAAAAAATGTTTTCTGCCAAATTTTCTAATTTGCCTGGTTAGTCATTCCATTAAATGTTAATTAACAGTGAATTATGTCCTGCCATAAGATTGTCTTTAAGATGATTATGATGGAAGAAGTATGAAAGCACACCAAGACAAAAAGGATTATCACAAAGCACAGTTGTATTCCACCAATATACCACCTTCTGTTTTAATCCTATCAATACATAAATTAAATTAATAATCCACTCAAATAATGTGTGTAATCCGTCACTAAATGTCTTCTATTCTTAAAGGATCAATGTGTATATCCCCCATAATACCCTTCGTTAATTATAGCACAATTCTATATCTGTCAGTGACTAAAACAAAGATCTAAAATTTAAATCAGCATGACACCTGAAGTGTTCCATTCCCCCCCCCACCCTCCTTCAAACAAACTGGCTCTATGGCAACAGTGCTAATGAACACCTCCTAGCCACAATTTTATTTTTAACCTTGGTTTATTGGTCATGTGTTGTATATTGCATGCAATAATTATTTTGTGTGTTTCTGTATAAAGAAACAACAACTGAAAAGTACACGGAGAAACATCATATTCAAAGTATTGTATGTTCTAAGATCTTTATGATTAAAACAGACTTGTCAAGCCCAAATCTCATAAATGACAACAAAGAAAAACAACCTATCTCTCAACATCAAGTGTTAAAAGTAGGCTGGAATAAGAGCAGGAAATATCCCCCCCGCCCCTCCCACATTCTAATGTGTGTCTTTTCCCCTTCAGGCTGTCAGCCTTACCATTTCTTTGACCTCTAGTTTATTATTCTTGCGTCCCAGAGTGGTTGGAAAAACTCCGGGAGGGAGACACTGAAGGAGACAGCCTTGATGTGCCATATGAGCAAGACAGTATCCCTGAATGAATGTTAAAAAAAAAAAAAATATTAAAAAAATATAACTTGGCAGCTCATGGTTGCTTAAATGTGTTGCAGGTTTATTTTCATCTTAAAACACACATAGCAACAGACTAGTATGTTATCCTCAATTCCTCCTGTTCCTCAGGATGACACCAAGTTAAATGGAATCTTTAACAGCCTATAAGGGTCATCTGTGTCTATGTGCGATAATATCAATGCTGCAGCCATGACACCACTGGGACGCCTGGGCCGGCAGTAGGATCTGACTGGGCTAATCTGCCTGCACAAGTGACACTATCAGCAAGCACATCTTTGCTGAGAATGAGATCTCTCTCTTTCTCTCGACCTTCACCAGATCTGTATCGCACTTGCACAAAACACCAAGTGTGGTCAAGACAGCGGTTTGTCAGTAAACGATGGGTGAACAGTGCAGACTGTAAGGCTTTTAAATGCATGTGTAACAGTACAATAAATACTCTACACATCGTGTAGCAGTAATTAAAGGGTAACTACACATTTATTTGGGGGGGGGGGGTGGGCAAGAATACATTGTATGTGCCAGCACTAGTCGTAACACAGTACTCTGATTAATATTGCATTTGTGGAATAAGAAATAAACGGGATAATTAATCAACTTCAGGAGGGCGCCATGTTTATTAAACTTGTCATCAGCTGCAGACCAGAAGTGACGTCACAATGACTCTAGCGCTTCTGCCTTGTTTACAGCACATTCGAGTAAACCGGTTTGTTAAAAATGGATCGAAAGAATCAACAGATGAAAGTTCATTTGCAGTTCTAATCATACTTTACATTTTTTTTAAACTCACTTTTTTTAATCTCTCCCATGACGTTATTCTGCTCTCCTGTAGCGTCCATTGCAGTCAGTTATGCAAATGAGGCTACAACATCATCTAGCAACTTTTAGGACAGTCAATAGCTACTTTCCTTGCAGAGGAGTTAGCAACACTGCAGCCGTTGAAGACAACCGAGTCACGCGTTTGCCAGTTAGTTGGCTTGATAAGTGGATCTGACCAATGTGGAGCTTGTCGTTGCTGAATATTTGCCAACTTTGTCCGGTTTTATCAATAAATAAAGGGGACAGAAGGGTTGATACATGTCACATTCTCACGAGTTTGCACACTCACGGGAGATTCCAAAGACGTATAAATGGCAGCCCCCATAGGCGAGTAGATGCAATGTTTAAAAAATATTTTTTGCTGTGCTTTACCAAATGTTCCATGGTGACCAAAACCCTCTTTTGAATTCAGAATATGAGCAGTTGCAATGTTTCATGCATCACCACGGAGACGACAAGCTGGGCTGCTGTCAGGTGGCCTTACAGATCCAAATGGCTCAGCCATTCCAGGAGCACTAGCTGCTTGTATGAAGTACTATACAACTTGAACTCCCCAAAAAAGAAGGGAAAAATAAAGAGAATGTTGTGCTAATGTGGTTTGCTGGGAATATTTCAACTATTAACACTTTTCCCACAGCCAACGTTTACTTTTGTAGCCCTTTTTTTTTAAATAACCAACAGCGCGTGCAATCTGTTAGAGCAAAAATACAATCAAACGGCCGTCATATGGGGTCTTATATCAGGCCTGCATCGTAAGTTAAGGGTGCAAGTGCAATATACCTGTTTTTACCATCTTTTACGTACATAAAGTTAATAGTTAAAGTTACAGTACTTTCACAACCATAAGGCGCACAGTATGAAAAGGCGCAGTCTCAGTTATGGGGTCTATTTCTGTATTTAACACATACATAAGGCGCACCGTATTATTGGGCGCAGGCATGGTAAAACATACGCTAGCTTAAAACATATGATAGCATGCATGCACGCTAAAACAATGTTTTTAAAAAGGCAGCGGGAGCAAAACTGAGTTCGGTTTTACTTTATTTAACAATGTATTCACATTATTTTTTGATCAATCCTCATCCACAAATCCATCAAAGTCCTCATCTTCAGTATCCGAAATGAACAGCTGGGCAAGTTCTCCATCAAACATGCCGGATTCCCTCTTGTCATTGTCGGAGTCATTCTCGTTGCCGGGGGGCTGTTCAGCAATGATGCCGGCTTTCGCGAAAGCTCGGACAACAGTCAAAGCAGATACCTGAGACCAGGCATCCACAATCCATTCACATATGGTGGCGTAACTCGCCCGGCACGTCGTCTTCTTGACTTGGCGAAGCTCGTTTTCCTGCTTCCTCCACTTGCGAACCATGGATCCGTTGATCTTGAATTCTCTCATGGCTGCTCGATTCCCATGTTCTTCCACGTAACCGATAGCTTGCAGTTTAAACTGTGCTTCGTAAGCGTGTCTCTTCGTAGGTGCCATTTTCGGGGGTCCTTAGCCAAACCGATGTTGTTTTGCACAATGCACATACCGGCACTATATACCTACTGGGGGCGTGCCTTTAGGGTCCTCTTTCACGCGTACCCTTCCCCCTTTAACGTCCGCCTTTCCTCTATATAAGCAGCGTGTCGGCAGGAAATGCTTCCAGTCAGTCAAACGGGGGACTCATCAAAGTTACACAACAACATTTACAGATTTTGGAACTCGGTGCACACATAAGGCGCGTCGCATTTTAAGAGAAGACTTTGGAGAAAATTTAAGACTTTTAAGTGCACCTTATGGTCGTGAAAATACGGTAATTGCGTTTTTTTTGTTCGCATCAGCCTATTTTTAGACACAAACACAACTACATTTCAGGAGAACTTAATTTGACCTTTTAACTTTAGAATTGATATGTTCAGCTGTTCAATGTTTTAATACTTTTTTCACAACTTGCTGTTCTGTAACCAGGAGGTGAAAGGCACAATTCATAATAGGTGTTTGGTCAATTGATGGACCAATGCATTTCCAAGGGTGTCGACTAGCGTGCGTTTCTGTGACTGCTCTAGTTTCTCTGTATCTCTGTTGCAAACTGTTGTGGCACTAAGCTCAGTGCTGTTTAAAGACTCCCAATGGCGAGGTACTCTTGTTGGGTGTCGTGGCGGTCTCGTGTGTCTCAAATGTGACCAGCATGATGAAGAGGACTGATTCCAATTCTAATTGAACCAGGAAATGGATTGGTCAACTCGCCACAGCATACCAAAGGCAACACATGAAATAACATGATAAGGATGAAGGGATAAAATGAACAGAAAGTGGAGATCACCTGTGTCTACACGTAGACCTCTTCGACACCAAGGTAAAAGGAATGCGTCTCTATGAATTGGACATCATATCGTAGATTGCCTGTGAATATTCTCATTCATCAGGTCATTTCATTCTCAGGAAGTACACGAGATTCATCCATCCCCCCTACTGGACGACTGACAGTGAAATTGTACTTAATAGTAAATAATAATAAATATATATTTTTTATCAGTTTTACATAGCGCTTTTCATAAAACTCATTCGAATCAATTCAAAAGGGGGAGTGGGCAGACACCATGTAGTGGCCAGGGGACAGATCCCTATCTTGAAGCAATACCACCATCGGTGAAACCTGCTGGAAGTTAATCTTTTGTTGGGGAAGTTGGAGAAGAAAGATTCCCATGCTGACGCAAACAGGTCTCAAATTGTTTTCTCAGTGCTTCAAAAATCAATACATTGCCTGAACTGTAATTGTCTGTCACCTTAAGCATACGTTTTTAAAAACTACAACTTTTGTTTTGTGTGTAATTCCATTGAATCAGTATATTATTTACCATAACAAACAATGCTACTATTGTCATCAGTTACTGCAATGAAGCAATGTTTGCGGAAGTCCATCACTGTCATAGAATATATAAAACTGTCATGAGAGATTTATTAAAAAGAAAGTTTCACGATTCAGTGGTCTGACACAGCTGTCATGTAAATTGGGCTATTGCAATTTCAGGCGGTGGGTATCATCGACAAGAAGTTAGATGAGACCGCTTGGATCACACTGATTGTGGCATGTTCGGGAATCAAACATGCTCTGGGGACAGTTTTGTGCTGAATAAATGAGTGTGACTAAGAGTAAAAAATATGTAATTATACCTTAAAATACTACTACGCCAAATCACCTATTTAGTGGTCTATAAAACTGGTGGAGCATCCATGACACCATTTGGTAGTACAGCACAGCGGAATGAAAAAAACAAACGAACAAACCGCAAATAGCTGAATCCGCGGGTGCTGAATTGTGAGTATGCAGGAGTCCACTGTACTAGATTTTCTGCGGTACTGTTCAGATTTGATACATTTGAGTTGCGTTTTATCTTGTAAGTCAACTTCATGACAGTTTGGGCTCTTGAAGAAGGTTCTCTGGGTTCTCCTTCATGCATAGCATATATTTAAAATGTGTTTTAATCAACAAGTGCCAACAACCTTGGATAAGAAATGTCATGATAAGTGGCTTACAAGTACATTTTACTTAAAAGCAATAACAATTGCTTGAGCACTATGTTGAATTTCTCTTGAAACAGGATTATGGGGAAACAATAACAAAACACAGAAATCAACTGAACTGAATTGTTTTGATTAGTAATTAATAAGCAGGATCACAACGGCAGCTGACGGAAAACTAAGTCACTCAGTCATAGAGGAAGAATTATTGCACATCCAATAACAATATTTATCAGTCAACCCACTGTTTCACATCATCTGTGAAAACAAAATAGATTTTGGTGATGTACATCAATCAGAGGGAACAGATGCAAGACAATTGTCTGGTGTCACACAAATCATCCATGTGGGATAGTAGTAATATTATGATGATTGCTTTTAGCAGTGGAATGAACATCACTTCAGTTTATGGAAATGAGAACCAGACCTGTCTAAAAGTAGATATGGGGTGCGAGAATTGCTATTCAACTGAGACAATTTGGATGGATGGACAGAAAGACAGACAGACAGAGCGAGTGACAGACAGATAGCTAGATCGATAGACAGACAGACAGACAGACAGACAGACAGTCAGATAGATAGATAGATAGATAGATAGATAGATAGATAGATAGATAGATAGATAGATAGATAGATAGATAGATAGATAGATAGATAGATAGATAGATAGATAGATAGATAGATAGATAGATAGATAGATAGATAGGCATCTGGGGATCTGTTTTCTACCATTAGTTGCTGATAAATTGTGCTTTGGCTTGTCCAAAAAAAGCCCCGACATAGAAAACGAATCCAGCTAGGAAAGGTGGATTTAATTCATGACCGTGACGTAAACATTCATTGTTTTTGCTACATCCTTACAATTTCATTTGCCAATTTTGTTTTATATGAGCCAAAACTTGGCCTGTTTTCCTCGTAAAAATCCATTTCACAAGTAATCTTCTCAATCAGATGAAAAGGTAATAGGAGAACATTTGGAGCAAAACAAACAATACAATGAATTGGGGGGGGGGGGGGGGGGGGGGGGCTCTCACTCTACTTCTTGTATTAGTGGTATTTCATATTATCAAAAGGGCAAAGAAACGTACTATTGGTTCCTTGAGATGATCTGTCAGCCACCGAACACAAAGGCCAGCATGACCCAGCAATGTCGCCTTTATCACAGTAAGCTGTTACAGAATCCATTATCAACCCTCTTGAAAATCCATTGACAGCAGAATGAGAACCCAAGGTAGAACTATCTTGATAGAAAGCCTCATTTTCGGTCATATCAGCTTACCGGGACTGCATCTTCCAGGCATTCAACTTCAATAAGACCTGAAGCACAAGGCTGTCTTTTTTTCCCTCAAATCAAACAAAGCTACTTCCGGTCCTGAACACTGCATGGAAGCTTACGGGCTGCTGAAAAGGTTTCCTTCCAACCAAGAGATATTGTGGAGATAATGAAACTAAAAGTCTGCGGCGATCAGCATATCAGATCACATACATAGTGTGCGTGCCATACAGCATCTTTGCCATCAGATCAAGGGCTTAGCCTGTTAGTTATACCCACTGGAAGCCACAAGGCAGAATAGGAGACAGTGCAACACATATTGTAAATGATCAGGATTCAGCAACAGAGAAGAAGGTCAGAATCGCATTTGGGGTCAAAGATAATGAATGTAATTGCATTGATAAAATTCGATAAAATTCCTGTCTACATTTACATTGTTTTTAGTGGCTGAGGAGTATATGGGTCATTTTCATTTAATTTGATCAATAATGGAAAAGACATGACCCAATAAATTTTGTTTTGAAAATGAATTAATTTTACTGATATGGCTATTGGAATCATTGGCAATTGTTAGCCATCAAAAGGTCACAACCGTTTATATATATATATATATATATATATATAATTCTAAAGTAATATTTTTAAAGCTTTCATAGCCAAAATGTCTTTACCATTAGATGTCCAAAATGAAGTTTCATGATTTGCAATGTGGCGGCACGGTGTCTGACTGGTTAGAGCGTCAGCCTCACAGTTCTGAGGACCCGGGTTCAATCCCTGGCCCTGCCTGTGTGGAGTTTGCATGTTCTCCCTGTGCCTGCGTGGGTTTTCTCCGGGCACTCCGGTTTCCTCCCACATCCGAAAAACATGCATTTATTGAAGACTCTAAATTGCCCGTAGGTGTGACTGTGCGTCCGAATGGTTGTTAGTTTGTATGTGCCCTGCGATTGGCTGGCAACCAGTACAGGGTGTACCCCGCCTCCTGCCCGATGATAGCTGGGATAGGCTCCAGCACGCCCGCAACCCTAGTGAGGAGAAGCGGCTCAGAAAATGGATGGATGGATGGATGTAATTCCATTACAACATGCTGGCAATTTTTTGACTTGAGTTTGTTGTCACATTTATGTGGGGCCAATTATATATTATTCGTGCACTCACTGTAGTAGTCTCGCCACGCTGCACTAAATTTATCTTTGCCATTATAAAAAATATGTGCATTTCAATGGGCCACGACCATTTGCTTGATCAATAAGAAATGCCTTCAATATGAATGCCTAAAATTTCAAATTATCAAATAACATTTTGAAAATAGGACTAAGTATTGTTGTTTCAGCATGAGAGACATTTACCCATCAAAAACCAAGGCAGCATAAAAAATTGCTAATTTGGATTTTACTTTTTACCGTTATTGATCAAATTATATGAAAATGACCCATTTACTGTAGTGTTCAAAGTGACACATTTGCTCTTTATGAATTTTAAAATAGGACGTAACTCACTCAGAGCTTGTAAAATACATTTGCATAAGCATCTTGAAAATGTTTTGCATGTTTGATTAAAAACATGCCGTACCTGCAAATGTGTTTTGGTAGGCGCTACATAATATATGTTTGATACGGAAAAAAACTTTCACAGAGATTGCTTCTTCAATGGCAAGTTGACGTGAAAATTCTAAATATGAGTTCTGACATTGAAAATAGCACACTTTTCAGAAATGCCATCGGTTATGTTACTGCAAATAGCCCGAGAACACGGAACCGCATGTAATCAGGCTGTGTAACACGCTCACACACGAACAGTGACAGACAGAGCTATCACGCCTGCAGCAAGAGGTGTGTGCTGTTATCACTTTCAGGAGGATAAACAATGTTAGTGAGAATACTAATCTCGGCGCACCAGCTCAGAGCATCTCCTCCATTTCCGAGGTATAAATAGCATAATTAGCCACGGGAGGGAATAACACAAATGCCACTATCCGATGCACAAGGTTCCACATTCCTCGTGTGCATTTCTTTCCTCTCTCAGTCCATCCTCTTTTTATGACACACTCAATATCTGAAACCGAAGGGAAATTTAGAGATAGGGAATCGGGAATTCAAACAGAATATTGGATACAATAAAACGGCAATTTACACTGAGTTAATATTTTGTTTTATCTGCAGGATTGGGAGGACTGCATCCAGGCCGCCTGAAGGGAGAGGACGAGGGTGCGTGAGGTCTTTTACTATTCAGATGCACGCTTGCATAACAAGAGGCAGCAATACATGGGATTAGTTGGTATTTTGTGGTTCTCTCTGACTCACACACACACATACAGAGTGAGTCCTGTTGCAGAGGTCAACAAAGCAGATGTTGTTCACTGATGTCGAGAAGAGGCAGCGGGACAGCTGGCCAGCAACATTCAGCCAGAGGGCATTTCGGGAGAGAGGCATGACAAATATTGTCCCAATTGCATGCAATAAGGGTTCAGAAATAGGGCACATTTTTAGCACGCAAGCGGACAAACTACACTTTTTGCACATTCATCATTTCTGGATACTGATTACTTAGATATATTCCAGTCCCAATTTCACATTATGTTATCTTTTATTATGGCGAAAGTCACAACAACAACAACATGTATCCAATATGTATAAATGAGCTGAGCTAAACTGTGTTGCTGTTAAGAAGAGGAATTTGAAGAATATAATATTGATTAATTAATCTTTATTCTGAAAGAATTTTACATGAATTTTAGATGGTAGAGTTGACTTAAGATGAAGCAAGTTTTTCCCAACACTGTGTATTGTGCGCCCCAGATATACGCTAGTAGTCAGACAGCATGCAAGCAAAACAACTTTAATTTGTACTCCCAGAGAAACCCAACAACATTTTTCGTTAATATTCTTTAATATGGAAAACTGCACTGTATAATATTGTCCTAAAAAATGTAAACGGAGTAATAACTAAATAAAATGTAAATAATTAATCACTGTATGATACAGGCCTACAGACACAAAAGAAAAAGAGTCATCACCACAATTGACTCAGGAAACAGCAATAATATTGGATGTTTTTCACAGATGATAAATACTATATGTGTTTGAGTATTGTTATATATTCTGTCTACATGTGTTGCTTGCTCCACAGTTTGTGTTCAAATACTCATTGGTTAAAAGGTTACAATACCGCAACTATTGATGCTAATCGGAAGTCATAGTACGAAAATCGGCAGAACGACGATTCGCATCTCTATAAACTCATTAGTCGGGTCACTTGTACCTTGAGCTACAACTGTATACAGATATTTCAAAATATTTTTATTTTATAATTCTGTTTTTATTGTAATTTTTATTATTATTTAAGGGGATGTAGTGACCACCGAAGGGCGTGGGATGGCACCATCTATTGACCAACTGCCACTGGCCTGGTATGTGTTCATATTGCACTAAACTGTAAGGTTTATCGTGCTGAGCAAAATATTGCTCATATAGAATCGAACTCGCTCCAGTAAGCTTGGTTGCGAGTCGCCGTCTTCGGCCAGCAAGAGTTGGAACCGGACAAACAATATGCTGCCAAGTAACACATTAATTACTGTATATACCTAAGTGACCCAGTTTATACGAAAACTAGATTAACAGAATCTTTTTTTTGTGTCCTTTTCGGTTGTCAGGTCAAGCAGAAAGGAGGATCTGTATCCGTTTTATGCCGAAACGGTTTTATTGTGTCACAGTGGACTTTTTAAGCTGCCACTGTGGTTTCTTAGTGTTTTAATGGATATTTATTGAGAATCAGAGTCGATCAGTCAAACAGAACAAGAACAAGAGGGGAGTGAAATGAATAGAATCAAACATCAAGTATTAGATTTTTTTCTTAGGTGCATACCATGTATAAAACGTCATAATTATGAGCTTGATATGTTTTTGATGTGTTTTATATTGAAATTCCAAGTGTTCTTTTCGTTTACAAGACAGGAGCATTAGCTAAAAAGAAGCCCCCCCAAAAAAAAAAAACCAAACAAAAAAAACCAGGAATGACATTGAATAATGTTTATAAACTCTGTCAAAAGATCATTCCTGCGAGTTGTTTACAAAAATAATAATAATAATTTGATGTCTGTGCCATTGTGGTGAGTTGTGGGCCACGTTTTGGGCAATTAGAGTGGCCGCTGTTTGATTGGTCTTTCTCCAAATATGTCCATAAAAACAGGGTAGCATCTTTAAACTCCCACATTTAAATGTTAAATTTCAGTCAGTATTCATGCAGCAGAGCTCGGTTAACTATGATGAATCAGATACTGTGCACCTCTGTACAGAAACACCTTGAAATACATTATGGATGAGACCAGACACTCAATGTTTAGTAGCGCTGCTTTTCAAACTGGCACTAAACCTCAGAGTGGCTCTCACAGATACCCTCCAATGAAAATTACGGTTTAACCTTGTCAACATGTCAATAGATAGATACTAGGAATGAACCAACACCTGGGTTAAACCCTGCATAATTGGCTATTATCTCTAAATGCATGGTGGAAGCATCCCAAATAGCACATACTGCTTTGCATGCATTATAGCAACACTGAAATTTGGTTTCTGTGTTTTAGTTTAGATGGGAAAAAAAAGTGTCGTAAAATGCCTGAATAATAGATAAGCATAAAGGGGTAGAGTTATGGTACGCATTCTGTGATTTTCTGTGAAGTACATGTCATATTTCTAATCTTCCGAATTGCAACTATTTCAGGGACGAACCACAGTGATTTCGAGAATAAATCCACAGTCGCATTCATTCAGTCAAGGCATTACAATAGTGTATTGCTTGTCTATCGTAACAACACAATCAATGACTACGCTTCAGCTACTTTCTGGTGCATGCATTTTTCATCCCCAGTGAAATCTTACACCTACATATAACATGGCACTTTCACAGTTGCCTTTCGCAGTGCAGAGCATATGCTGACAGTTTGCACCCATTTTACATCATTCAGCTATTTTATAATCATTAACAAAATGAAGATTACATTTCATGCCTCCTTAAGACAGAAACCTTCATCCAAACATGCAAATTTGCATGCATCTGTTTATTTTATGAAAATTAGGTCTTTTTCCATAATCTAACATTTATAGTTTTTAGGATTGCTATTTACTGAACTGGGAATTTGATTTGAAATGACTGCTAGTTGCTAGTATTCACTACCTGAGGTGACATGATTAAATCAAGCTTTTCCCCAAACAGTGACAGTTGAAATGTCGTTGAAACTGCCTAGAGCAATAGACACGAGTGAAGTGAGGGACCAAATTGCTCAAGAAAAAGTTTCAGTTATATAGTCTCATAAATGATCATAATGAAACTTGGCCCTCAGTTACTGTTTTAAATTATGTCACTCCATTTTGCAGTTTTCATTGGGTTTTAACTGTACAGTATTTTATTCATGAGGTTATTATACCATTTCCATCCTTTGAATGTTCACATGGTATCAAGTGCAGATAACTGAATGTGATCTTTGGGACCAGTAAACTATGGCACATTGTACATTAAAAGACAGCAGCAGTCACTTGTCCCAAGGTTTCCAGAAGGATTCATGGCTTGCTATTAAAGTTGAGATCAAACCTGATTGTCCCAAAAACTTTTTTTATAATGAATTACTGTCGGGCGGCACGGTAGCCGACTGGTTAGAGCACCTGCCTCACAGTTCTGAGGACCGGGGTTCAATCCCCGGCCCCGCCTGTGTGAAGTTTGCATGTTCTCCCCGTGCCTGTGTGGGTTTCACATCCCAAAAACATGCATGGTCGGTTAATTGAAGACTCTAAATTGCCCGTAGGTGTGAATGTGAGTGCGGATGGTTGTTTGTTTATGTGTGCCCTGCGATTGGCTGGCAACCAGTTCAGGGTGGACCCCGCCTCCTGCCCGAAGATAGCTGGGATAGGCTCCAGCACTCCCGCGACCCTTGCGAGGAGAAGCGGCTCAGAAAATGGATGGATGGATGGAATTACTGTCGATCTTTGCTAAGACTCTGTACTCCATGTTTCATTTACATGTTTGCTCGAATGCAAACACCTGTGAAAAATGACTGTGGAAGGTCTTCTACTGAGATTAATTGGGGACCTGAGAACACACAAGTGTGTGTATGCACGTGAATACCGATGTGTGTGACTCTACACTGCCTGCATGTAAAAGATGGATTTCTATGGAGATGGATTGCAAGCCAGCAGGGAAACAGAGTAATTATGATGTGGTGGGAAGCAAAGTGAGAGCCGTCTTTAAGAAGTAGCCCTCTGGCCATCAGGTACTCAAGTATGCTTTATTGCATCACATGGTCAATTACACAGTGTGTCAGTGACTGATTTATAGCTCCAAAGTGAGATCTTTCTTTACAGGCAGTCGGAAAAGAGTGAGCGACTGCATTGTATGGTCTTAGATTAGGTCTCTCCCATTTGACACGCACACTTTAGCCTATGGTGTGTTTTGAAGGGGTAAGCATGTAACCATCTTACAAGCAGAAATATACACACAAACATGCTGAAGTACACGCAACATACTGTATGACGGGCTGATATATTTTATACCTGACGCGCTCGCTTGTTGTGGTGACTGTTGACTAATGGATGTCAGGAAGGGCAATGCACATAGCCTACACATTTTAACCCAGTATAGACACCGACTATCCGCAACATTATGACCGCTTGCACAATATGATGATATTCAGTGTTGCCCAATATATCGCAGTTCACGTGCCCCCGACCTCGCTACGTTGCAGATTTGTGGAATAAATCTCCTTGTCTGTTGCAGAAATCTGCTGTTTATAGCAATCCTTTTTGTGGGTTTTTATAGTAGATTTGATTACTGTAACTGATAACCTCGCATGTAGGAAATGGCCACAATCGGCGATGCACTTTTCAGCCCTTTTTTGAATGCCAGGAGGTCAGTAAAACACATACAGTAAACACAAGAAGCCTCAGCTCATGGCTAGACATTCGCATGCAGATGTCTCATACCACACCACCAGGCCCCGCCTCTAAAAGGCACATATCTAACTGCAGACTACAATAACCTACGTACACAAACTGTTTTTTTTTTTCGTTTTTATGTTCAAATATGTTTACAGTGTGTTTAAAAAGTGTGTTTTAATGAAATTAAATGTGTAAAGCATGTGGGAGTGGTCAAACGTTTTAAAAAATCTATGTTATATGGTCTCATATCATTGATTTTCGCCAAGAACTGTATCAAATATTCTGTTTACAAATGAATGAATGTTGAGTGAATGAATGTTACCATTGCCACAAGTAGGAGTGTTCAACACTTCCTCTAAAAGAATGGGAAGAGTGGGCCCAATTCCTTTTTTGGCTTGACATAAAAAAAATAAATGTGATACATTAGGTCAACATTTTAGCTTCTATTTCCAGGTATGCAGTTCTGGATCTGATACACAATTGAGAAGATTTTGTTTAAATTCAATTAAATTGAGCAAAAATGTTGACGCATGTGACTGGCCGTTATTCAACCAATAATTGGTTGACATTCCGCTTATTATTTGGGTTATGCCTGGAAAGACTACATTTCTACTAGCTAGAGGTGTAGCCAACATGAAAACCAGAGAAAGGGCTATGGGTGAAAAACAGCAATTGTGGAGTTGAGCAAAAATGGGGAAGAAAGAAATTATATATACCTTTCTTTGGGGGTTGAGTTACCTGCGGATTTTGCTTTTTGCGGCAGGACTTGATCCCTATCTCCCGCTAATAGCAGGGAAGCAGTGTAATGACAAGAAGTTGGTTTTAGAATAGAATAGAATATTTGCAACATTTCTATTCATAACACCTCATTGTTGTTGTTGTTGCAAGAATAAATCAATTCGCAAATAGCGTATGCGCCACTTTCTGCTGAGTGTCAAGGTTCGATCTGGGAAACATATCACATGAATGATCCTCAAGTAAATTGTCCTTTAAAAATTGCCAGCTCACTACAATTATTGGTCTCATTTTGGTTCTGAAGGTGAAGAAATGATTCTGCTGCTGCTTATTGCTCAGGCAGACCTAATCTAAAGAGATATCTGGGCCACTGCCCAACCTAATTTCAGAAAAAAATCCTAAACTATTTGCCTTATAACCTTTAATAGAAAGCTGTGATGTAGTAGTTTTATTAAATAAAGATATATATATATACACACACACAGAGAGAGAGAGAGAGAGAGAGAGAGAGAGAGAGAGAGAGAGAGAGAGAGAGAGAGAGAGAGAGAGAGAGAGAGAGAGAGAGAGAGAGAGAGAGAGAGAGAGAGAGAGAGAGAGAGAGAGAGAGAGACGGCGCAGTGGTCAAACTGGTTAGCACATCTGCCACACAGTTCTGAGGACCCGGGTTCAAATCCCGGCCTCGCCTGCGTGGAGTTTGCATGTTATCCCTGTGCCTGCGTGGGTTTTTCTCCGGTTTCCTCCCACATCCCCAAAACATCCGTGGTAGGTTGATTGAAGACTCTAAATTGCCCATAGGTGTGAATATGTGTGCACATTTTTGTTTGTTTATATGTGCCCTGCGATTGACTGGCGACCAGTTTAGGGTCTACCCCGCCACGTAGACCGGCCAGAGTCAGCTGGGATAGGCTCCGGCGACCCTAGTGAGGATAAGCTGTCCAGAAAATTTATGGACGGATGGATAATAATACAGTAGTTATATAGAACTGTTAAAAATACTCAAATACAGTGAACTCTTGCTGAAGCCAGGGTTAGCGGCCAAGCCCTGACATGAATAGCGAAAATCCATGAGCAATTGACGTAGCCCATGTGTACCAGGCCTAAGGATTTTTAAAATCTAAAAAGATTGTTTATCTATTACAGATTCCACACAAGGATGAAACAGTTTAACAGTTTTGGTCGTACTCTGTGTGGTGTTTTCTGATAATCTCAACAGAGGACAACCCACACATAGATTCTGTCCCACCACCGATCTCGAGTCTAGTCTGCCAAGACAGAAATCTCATGTGATCAAAGATGATCGAACAAAAACGAAGAAGAAGAAAGATTACCAGAAAAGTTGCGTCGATGTTTCCTGTGTGGCCAAAGGGACCGGAGGCGACAGTGTTGTAGAATGGTGATGTCATGAATTTCAAAACTTGCTTTGGAAAATACTTCTTGCTGTCTGGTCAACCCACTTACAGTATACAAAATAGGACATTGAGTAGGACGTGTTTGTTTTTCATTGACGGCCGTTTCCTTTTTCCTTAGTCAAGGCGCTTCTTGATTGGCTACATTCAGTTTCATGTCACAATTCACTGAGTCATGACTTGGAAGAAGTCGGCTTTTCCCACACACATGAAGAATTTTGGTCGTAAATGTAGAACAAGTTTGAATATTTAAGATTGTCGGCCCCAACCCGTTTCGGACCATACTGTCGGGACAAATTCACTCTCAACACACCTCAGACCATCAGATAATCTTATGAGACATAAGGTAATCTGGCGTTTCTCGTCCTTGGTCGAGAAGGGGCACAATTGGGACAAAAACAGTCCATTTAGCTTTAATGTATGTCCCAGGCCCAACAGAAACCTATGTTGTAGCAGTGTTTGTGACTATACTGTATGTATCATACTTTATAGAAAAATTGCATCGTTGTTTAGCATATCTTCACCTACAATGATTTTGATAACATGTTTAAAGTAAAGGTAAAGAAGAAACAGTTGGACCTTCACCTGTATGAGGCTCCTGGTGGAAAAGGTTAGAGTGTCTTCACCTATGCTGATGCATTTTTTTTCATATTTAATAAACATAATTTATAGAATGTCAAAGTGGCCATCGCATCCTTCAAATTTTCTCCATCTGGCTATTGGTGGAAAATGTCTGGACACTCCTGATTTAATGCGGGAGTTTAATTTTCTTAAGTGCAAGTGCATGTATGGGCTGTTTTTTTTTTGTGGTTGTATTGTTTGTTTCGTGTGAGGTACTTTTATTGCAAAAAAAGAGGAGGTCTTGGCTGCCTCGCCCATGCAAAAATTTACTAACCATATGCTTTCAAACGGCATGCTGATACGTCTGATTAATATTTCTAAAAAAGATTATTGACAGTGTGCAACCTTGCATAGTACTCCACCTGGGATAGAACCAGCAGAACTTTAATGTATTTTAGATGCAGCACTAAGACTTTAAAGAATATTTATGCAGTGTTGTGTCAAAACAAATTTAACAAGATTCATATTCTAAGCCGAGAACAAAGTAATTACTGTTTTTTTGTTGTTGTTTTGTTTACATTGTTGTTGTTTTGTTTACATAGAAGCTTTATTATATTACAGGTCACATTTGGATGCTGATTTTTACAGACCAACAAATGTAAATCTAGTGTGACTACACTCTCTTACTTGTGGCAATTAGTCAAATCTTTCAGACTTTCGTCTTTGTGTAAAAGTTTAAAAAAATAGTATTGGAGCCTTCAAGTAACATCAAGCCAATATTGAACTCAATTAGGCCATCAGCTGAATTGAAAGAAGTTTGGAACAAAGCCAGCAACTGCAGTCACAAAGTTACCAAAAAGCTTTCAGTCTTTTGTGTTTCTTTCTCTGGGGTTACTTAGTTGATATTGTACTTCTTCCAAGGAGACTATAAAATGCAGACATACTGGGGTTTAACAAGTCAAGATAAAGGAAAAGGTGCTGAGAGCAGATATTCTCCTCGACAGCCATCCGGTGGGCTGTACTGCTGCATGCTTCTTGGAAAAGTAAAATAGTACAATCAATGGCAAGGGTACAACAAAACCTGAACGTCTTGGTGCTCAAGATTTTCAGGAAATATATAACTTAAATACCTTACAAATGTTATGTGACAAACTTCTACAATGTATGACACATACTGTCGTTACATCTCGTTAGAATTCATTTCGGCCAACATCAAAGTGTAAGAAAAATACAACAGCAAGCTACCGGAAGTAAAAGGGAAGCAAGCAGACTCATTTGAAGCAGAAAGACTGGCGGTGTCGAAGTACTTTTGTCCAGCGTTAATAAGTGCTTCAGTGCCACGTAAGTCAATACATGCGCATGAATTGTTTATTTTGTTAATCAATGTTTATATTGTGTTGTTACTGGGTTTTTTTTGTTGATTTTTCTGCTTCTTGTTTTGTTCCCATATCCGTTGGCCTAACAGGACACACAGGGGCCAGCTTTTTGTTTAAAAATGGCCTCTTTATGATGTTTACCGTATAGAAGGTCAACAAGTGTCATGGAACATATCGCGGTGGTAACACCGTAAATCCAAGTGGAAAAATTGCACTAATAAACACATTCTTATTGTTATTGTCTTAGAACTTCCAGGCTCATCTGTCGATCAGTGCTTGAATGTGCTGTTGCGACCTCTTGTGATGTCTTGATGTTTGACGCCAGGAGATAAGGTCACCTCAGAAGTGAAGTGTTTGTTGTCTGTGTGCAGCAGACTCAGGAGTCACATTGGGCCTAAGGGCTGACATTGTCTCTATGGCTATTGCTCATCCTTAAAACAAAACCACAAGAATAAAAACCCTTACCCTCAAACCTTTACTGTGTCTGTCAAAGAAATGTGTTGGGAGTTGGATGATGTTTAAAAGTCACAGCAACTTTCCAGTTCCTCTCAAGCTTTGTACTTACAGATAAAAAAAATATATAAATCTATCACCAAGTAACTATTTTCTGCCCATTATTTCTGCCTATTCCAACAATCTGTTAGCAAGCTGTTCTGAATTGTGCCGCATTTTGCAGGTAACAGTACAGATGATTGGTGTGCCTGTCTTCAGAGATTGACTAAATATGCTGTTTACAGGTGTGAGTGTTTTGGGAACCTTTAAAAATAGGTAGTTATTCTCTATGACTATGTCCTAACTAAAATCTGGTGAAATTAATTTGCTCAAGAAGAGTGGACAATACAAAGGACAAGTGAACTCTGACCTATGGTCCATAACTATAACCTTTAAGGACTCATATGCCTCGACAGATGGAGCAGGACACTGATCAGACCCCCCTCAAAAAAAACAGGAATACATGCATGTGCTGATTTGTTTTTTATGTTGAGTGTCATTGTGAACATTGCAAATAAAGATATCTTGAAAAAAATAAAAATAACTCGTCAATGGGAGACAGAGATACAGTATGCTTGTTTGCAATGGATAGTACAGTACATTGAAAGTAACAAAAAGCACCAGTAAATGGTTTGAAAATTCAAAATCTGAGTACTGTACTGTGGTTTTCTCGTACGCTTATCCTCATAAAGATTGTGGATGAATGAAGATTGAGTTTGTCATTTCACCTTGACTAAGGGGAAGTTTATTTTTATTTTTTTTTATTATGAATATATTTCAAGGAATATTCATGCCACACACCACGTCAAGTAGTGCTGCTGGTGTAATGCTCTTCCTTAATTGTTAAGATTCAGATATAGCGTATGATACTATACTATAAAAAATGACAACTATAGTATACCTACAGTATTTATACTGCAAAACGGTCAAGGGGAATCAAGTACTACATTTCAGGAGAGCAAGGGACTTTTATTATGTTAAAAAAATTCTAGTTTGAAGAACTGTTTACAAAGATAGCAATTCCAGAAGCAGCAATTATATATTACATGAATAAATTTGGGCACAATTTACAATTAATTTACAAAAAAGACCCTATTATATATTAGTGATGAAGGATTCCACTGTGGCGGCACGGTGGCCGACTGGTTAGAGCGTCAGCCTCACAGTTCTGAGGACCTGGGTTCAATCCCCGGCCCCGCCTGTGTGGAGTTTGCATGTTCTCCCCGTGCCTGCGTGGGTTTTCTCCGGGCACTCCGGTTTCCTCCCACATCCCAAAAACATGCATGAATTGGAGACTCTAAATTGCCCGTAGGCATGACTGTGAGTGCGAATGGTTGTTTGTTCCTATGTGCCCTGCGATTGGCTGGCAACCAGTTCAGGGTGTACCCCGCCTCCTGCCCGATGACAGCTGGGATAGGCTCCAGCACGCCCGCGACCCTAGTGAGGAGAAGCGGCTCAGAAAATGGATGGATGGATGGATTCCACTGTGTTGCTGCTGTAGATAAGATTCCCGCAGTATAGACCAATCTGTTTTATGTCTGTCAATGAGACATCATCTGGGGTGGTACACTGTCCATGTCAACATCCAGTGTCCAATCTACACTGCCATGTTACTAAGAATGTCAGAATAAAGGGGCACACTTCAAACAAACAAAATAGCACTTAATAACCTTATTATGACAAAATAAAATCTCCATAAACTATTTCATTAAACAAAAATGTGTGTGTTTTTTAGTTTATGGTACCATCTGCCAATGACTTGTTCTGCCTGTCACTATAAATCCCTGGCATGGAAAGATGAAAACAGACGTTTGTGATGAATACAAATTATTCTCAGGCAAATTAAGCGATATTGGATACTTTCCCACAACACCCCAGATCTCTAATAGCACTCAGCACCCAGGTTGGGAATCATTAGTTCAGAGGGTGCAGACCCTGAAACAGCCGTAGATGATGTTGCTGTTTTCAATAACAAAACTGCTACGTTGTAAAATATTCTTAGTTTGATGGCCTATTTAACATCTATTTGACTTTGGAAAACCCCCAACTGATTTTGTTTGTCAGAAAAAATCATAAATTGGAACTTGGAAAAAATTATAAATTTAATACGGACAATTGAAGTATGCAAAACTGCAGCTATGACTCAGCAAACGGAATGATCACTTTATATTTTCCAAGCAATTTAAGGTACTATAATCAGCATATCAATCAATATAATAATTTATAATAAATGAATACTTTTTAGAATTAAGTTCTTATGGTTAGAGATTGTGAGTGTTGTAAATGTTGATCTGCTCTTTGTGAACAAGTGAGCTTGAGTGTGCATGTACTTTCTTGTAGGACAGCTATCATGATTTATATTCTGAGTCAAGCCTTTGAAGTCATAAGCAAAATCTTGTTCAGCATTAAGCTAACCTATTTGCCGATCCTGAATATAATTGCATCTCTTATCTTCTCATACTAGCTTATTATGATTTGTTGAGTTATGATGTCGGAGGGGTCAAAGTCAAAGTTACCTGGAATGTACCTGTAGAACACGTGAAACAACAGTAGGGGGCTGCGAGATAGCCTAGAACCCCGAGAGCATGTTAAGGCAGACATGGGCTTTGGTGTTTTCATTAGTTTGACAGAAGCCAAGTGCAGTTGTTGCCTCCGAAGTCATATTCATATCTGGTTTTAGGCTGTTGAAATATGTATTTTGTCACCTGTCTGACTTTTTAAAATAAGCTGAGGACAATGTAATCAAGGACAGTCAAACAAATGCTCCAAATGCCCATGATTACAAAAGACTATGCTCAACAAGTCCATGACAAACCCCTTCTGGGCTGGCATGCAAATAACTGTTTTTTAGTCACGTTTGCATCTTTGTGTGAACAGGTATCATTTAAAAATGGTGTGGAAACACAAAGAAACAAAAACTCAGATTGAAAGAAGTCAGACCACACCTTGGACTGATTGCCAGTCAATCAAATGGATATTGTGAATGGGACATCGAGTCGCAATTGGGTCCATCCCAGTTACTCTAAAGACAACTCCGTGAGCTACTTCACTACCAATGGCCGAACCCATTCAGTGAAAAATACTAATACCCATTACTCAGGCAGATAAACATCCATCCGTTATACAGTGCTCCACTTATTCAGGTTTGTCGGGGAAAACCCAAATAACTTTACTGTGTCCTAAGTCATGATATATTGTTTCCCCAATGATTTTGGGCTCACCCCTACGGATAGGGTGATGAGGAACTCTGAGTTACTGCTTATCCACATCACGTTTAGCCACTTCACATAAGTTGAAGTGGCTAAAGTATCTACTGCCTTCCTATCACCTCCTTGGTGAGGTTCTCGAGGCATGTTCAACCAGAAGAAGTACTTGGGGGTAGACTTGTAGGCAGCCTTTATGGCCTAGTCTTCAGCTTCTGAATATGGTTGTCGGGACATGGAAAGTCCCCATCCCTCAAAGCAGATGACCATCCATCCATCCATTTTCTTTACCGCTTATCCTCACAAGGGTCGCGGGGGTGCTTGAGCCTATCCCAGCTATCTTTGGGCGGGAGGTGGGGTACACCCTGAACTGGTCATCAGCCAATCGCAGCAGATGACCATGAATTGTTTTAAATAAGGTTTTTATACCATTGGTAGAGTCATGGTTCACAGGATGACTTCATGTCTGCTGCCATGGGATCAATTCACGATAACTTACCCCAAGTCAGCTGGGAAAGGCTAAGTTAAGTGTACTTTAAAAGCATATCCCCTAATACTCATTCTAAAATTTGCAACAGTGTGACAAAAATATTTCCAAATGAGGTTCTTATTGATTAAGAGTGGCCATCACCATCCTGAGCTTGCTCTAAAATCACGGCCATACTGATTCATGTCCTTCTCACAGAGGTTTATCTTTACCTTAATGCCTCTTTGCACAGTACTGTATTGGTGTTTCTGTCACTTCCTTAAAATCTATGGAGCAATATCACCCGCTTGGAATGGGCTCATCCAAGTGTCAGGCCTTGTGGATGTATGGCCCAATATGGCAGAGAATGGAAAAGGAGAAAAGGGAGCAGTAAACTCATAAAGCTACGCTTCCACTCTGATTGATGATACTCACCACCCCTGTAAAAGACAACCAGTAGCACACATTGCGTTAAAAATACTCCTCAAAGGGTGTTTGCCAGCTGTGATATTTGGAGGTGACCTCAAATATTTCCTCCGACACCTGTGATAATCCATATACCTTATGACTGCCTGTGAAAATACCCACTAGAGGAATGGATATATTAGTGGTGCCTGTAGCGGTTTTAACTTCCCAAATGATTTCAGCTACAGCATTCCAAAATGCACCAGCTGTTATACCCTGAAAATGTTTTCGGTCAACCTTTAGAGTTATCTACCCACACTGATTACAACACGTTTTGTGTGATTATGGCAATCATCACTCGCTATGTGCTTACACTCCCTCCAGCTGGCCAGCTTGGGCCATGTCCATTTTGCTGCACAGCAACTAACAAGGTGTCCCTCTTCCGCCAAATGACCACTTTTGCTTCTGTGAATTATCATTGAGGACTGACATCCAATAGTGAACAGTATTTGCACAAACACTACAATATGCCTATTTCGTCTTTCATCATATGTTGAATACATGCAAATCCTTCCTTGTATTATGATGATTATTATTATTACAATTAGTGTATCAAAATGTATATTTGACACTCAACCACAATCCAATCCAGGAGGCTTTAATTTGTTCAGTTTTTTGAATAATAAAGGCGTTGAACGTCATCCATCCGTTTTCTCCACCGCTTATTCTCACTACGATCGTGAATGAGCTGGAGTTTATCTCATCTGACTTAGGGTGAGAGGCAGGGTATACTCTGGACTGATTGCCAGCCATCGCAGGTTTTGGCCATCATAACATTTTTAAATACTGAAGAGGCAATATTTTAAGTAGTATTTTAGCATAATTAGTTGCCAACAGTCATCCGGGAGGATCTCAGAGTAGAGCCGCTGCTCCTTCACATCGAGAGGAGCCAGATGAGGTGGCTGGGGCATCTGATTCAGATGCCTCACGGACGCATCCCTGGTCAGGTGTTCCGGGCACATCCCACCAGGAAGAGACCCTGGGGACGACCCAGGACACGCTGGAGAGACTACATCCTTCGGCTGGCCTGGGAACACCTCAGGATCCCCCGGAAGAGATGGATGAAGTGGTTGGGGAGAGGGAAGTCTGGGCATCCCTGCTAAAGCTACTGCCCCCGCAACCCGACTCGTATTTCTCAAGTCATCAATCGAACCCTTTTGCAGATGTGCCGGCATCAAGATGGACGTGACGATAAAGCTGAGGAGGATCCCTGAAGAATCCTTTCAGGAATGCATCAAGGTGTAGTAGAGAAGTCCTTAGACTTTTGGGGGAATACTTGTAGATTTGATTTGAAAAATATTTTTGTGCCACCAGTTCTGGAATTTTGCAGCAATGTTTAGAGATAATTGTAAGCTTTTGAAATGCAATTAAAACATTTTGGAATCATACGTTGTATTTTTGTGGTTTGAACAATTAATACAGTAAGGCCAAATTATTTGCGGAAATTCACTATTGGTGGTGGGGCTTGGTCCTTATCCCCCAAATGGCAGGGGTCCACTGTACTGAAAAATAGCAACTATCCTGTGGTGTGACTTATGTCATTTAAAAATGTCTCTGGGTCACAATACTGCTGTCTGTGGGAAATGCAGGTGTTTGCTCTATGCTGACAGTAGCAGCAGCTTTAATGTGATGGAGTTCAGATTTGTCTTCATTAGATTCTTGGGTCAAACCTAGACTAAACACGCTAAGGACTTGATCAAGCAAGCTTCTAGATAGATGCTATGATATCAAATTGCTCAGTCCATATATTGAAGTGGTCCGAGATGTAGTTTCTAAACAGCCATAACAAGATGCTTTGAATGTTTTATTTTTTATTTTATTTTACTTTTTTTTTTTTTAGAATAGTGGACATACAGTATTGCAACTGGCTCAAATAAGTCATTTCCATTAACACATGATTCACCATAAAACTGGTTTGAATTTTTGAATGAATCCATACAAATGACACCATCTTTCACACCTGGTGGGTTTTCATAATCTGCCAGTGTCAACCGAGCATCCTCAGATCCCTTTTTTCTTCACCACAACAGCTCAAATTGCCCCGTGGACTGCTTATTTTCAGACCTCAGATCACAGGCCAGACAATGTGTGTCCTTTTCAAAGGGTACCATGGATTGGCAGGGCCATGATCTCCTCTACTTGCAGGTCTTTTATGATTCCCTGGAGGGGATGAGGCCAGGCAAACTCCTTGGCGCCATTCTGCTCTTTCACCTCGTCAACCTTCATTAGCCTCCACGATAACATTCCCTTTGCTGTAGATCCAATTTTTGTTGTTGTTGAGCAGATTTAGTGCACAAACTAATATACGAGGGAAATGTGTATAGGCTCCTGCGCCCCGCGACCCTACCCAGGATAAGCGGTGTTGAAAATGGATGGATGGATGGATATTTCATTCATCTGATAAAACCCCACTGAAAACAATCAATTGTCCTGGTCTTTAGTGCAGGAGTAATAGTAGTACTACTGGTGGTAGTAGTAGTAGTAGTAGTAGTAGTAGTAGTAGTAGTTTGTTGTTAGGGTTTTCTGTATGACATGTCTGGAGAATGTGACTTTCCCCATTTTGAATGTTTTTGTCAGTCAACATGTATGACTTGGGCTTAGTTAAATTTTACATGATAACTTGCAAAGGTTGGCCTTTACTTATAGCCAAGTGTTGACAGATTCCTTCTTGTGAACCATGATACTTTATGCATTCAAGTATAGACTGACCGTTATGTTGCACATGAAGCAACACATTCTTGTCAATTCATAAAAACGTATTGTTTTTTTTGGTTTTGTGTTTTTTTTTTGCGGGGGGCGATATACACTTAATATAACAAAAGATAACTTGTGGTTGTTTAAAATGTTCTGAATGTGCGTTCTAATGGGCAGGACGAACTTATTACATCACCCTGCACCCCAAGTTGACTAATGCCTAGATCAGACTACAGGATTTTAGCCCCGATATTGGCCCGATTAGCTATCGTAGCCGATTTCCCAGATCAAGCCCGACATATTTTGTCATGAACGACAAAACTTCTTGTAGTGTGACATAATCCACAAAAAACTATTTGACCCTACGATAGCCCTACGATGCCAAAATGAAAAGTCTAGATTTTTTTAGATATCTTCCGTGTAGTGTGACATATCAATGACAAATCTCCGACAACGTTTTCTGTTTCCGCCTCTCCGGCAGTGTTTGATTTGACAAGATAAAGCCCAGTGATCATAAAAGACGAGATACGGTGGTATCGGAATACATGACGTGTAGTGTTGCCACTGTCTGGCTGAGATATGACAATATTTTATGGCAGTAGTCTGACAAATTTGTCTAGTAGTCTGATCCAGGCATTAAGGTTCCAAGGTCCTCATCTGTCAGTATGACTGATCACCTGCTTCTGTGCTGAATTAGCACCAACTATTGATGCATGCCATTGACTGGTATTGATCAAAACATCTCACTTCAAGCATAAAATGCATCATAGAATTACTTATGTCCTCAATGAGACAGATCATTGTTGCTCTTTTCTTTCAAGATAATTGCAAGACAAAACCACATTTGAAACAATGAAACTATTAAGACTTTTTTCAAATGTTAAAAACATATATTGAGATCTGTTAGAGGTGATGAATCATCAGAGGGGACAACACAGACAAACACAGTTTTGCGACAAAGCTAGACAGGCCAGATTGAGATGGTTTGGACAGTTACAGAGAAGGGATCCATTATATCTGTAGACAGATGCTGTAAATGGAGGTGCCAGGTAGGAGGCAAAGAGGATGAACAAAGTGGAGATTTGATGAATATACCTAGTGACGGAAGACTTGCAGATAGCTGGAGTTAGAGCAGAGGATGCAGAGGCCAGGGAGAGATTGAAGACCCCTGAGATGACCCCTGAAAAGGTCAACTGTTCGCCAGCCACTCGCAGGGCACATAGAAATAATAATTCACACTCACATTCACAACTATGGGCAATCTACGTCTTCAATGAACCTACCAAGCATGTTTTTGGAATGTGGGAGGAAACCGGAGTACCCGGAGAAACCCACATAGGCACGGGGAGAAAATGCAAACTCCACACAGGCGAGGCCGGATTTGAACCCGGGTCCTCAGAACTGTGAGGCACCTGTGCTAACCAGTTTTTCCACTGTGCTACCACTAGTTAAGTATCCATCCATACATTTTCTGTACATCTCTACAAAATGTATTGAAATAAACCAAGTGCTCTGTGCACAATGGTGCAAATAGTAGATCTACTTATCCTATTCAATACATGTATACACTGAGTTTTATACATCCTTTAAACTTATGGGAACATTTTATTAACAGGAACCTTTATTGCTGTGAGTCTTCTGCTGAAACAGTGTTACAATCCTCGGAGAGGTTTGTGTCTCACAGTGATCCTAGGGGCTAAGTTGCCCTGGGCTTTATACCCCTGGCAGGGTCCTAGGTAAGGGACCAGATAAAGCACATCTTAGAAAACCCCTATTATAAACATTATTTTAGGATGGTGAACGAGAGGGCAGCCTCCCTCTGCCTTTGGGTGGGGTGACGGATCCTGACTGTTGTTCGTTCCTAGTCAACAAACAGCAGCTCTGAGTACCCACCCTTTTTTGAGTCCTTGGAGTGGGAACTGGGGAGTACACCTGCTGGGGAGTCTCTCAAGCTGCTGGGGGAATTCAGTCCTCATGTCAGCAAAGACAGTGAGACCTGAAATGTCTTGATTAGAAGGAACGGTCCCCTGATCAGAACCCAGGAGTGTCCATATGTGCACTTGGCATCAGGACACCCTAGGCCACAGTTCAGTGTTTGTACTATTGTGGTCATGTCATTGGAATGGGGCCGCATGTCTTGGACACTCGTTTCAAGAGCTGGACGGAGCTGTCAACCAATCACCACGAGGTGGTGTGCTGGCTCGGATGGTGGGGAAGATGCCAGCCTGACATGGCAGAACTGATCGTATTGTTTAGTGTTGTTTACTGCTGGGAACATCTAGCAGATTACCATCTAAAAACTCCACCAATTACAGAACTTTCACCATGTACCAGAGGAGGTGGAACACATTGAGTCAGAGTGGGTCAACTTCCAGGCATCCACTTTTGAGGCAGCCGACCGTAAGGTGGTTCATGCCTCTCGTGGCAGCAATCCTCGAGAACCCTTTAGTGGAAGCCAGCGTCGAAGGATGACCTGAAGAAAGAGCTGTTTGTCCCGCTTTAAAGGAGGCATACTGTATTATCCCATACTGTATTTATAGCAACAGCATAGTGAAACAGTTCTCAGGTATCTGGGACTGTGACATGTTTTGGTCAAAACACACTAAAGATCAAGGATTACAGCACACAGCGTTCTTGTGTCTCTTGAAAGGCATGATGCAAGAGCTAAATCTAATCTTTTTTTATTACTTATCACCCAGTTTTGTTGAAATCTGATTTGTTTGTTGATTATTTTTTGTTGTTGTTGTTGGAATCCTGTCTTGTGCAAATGAGCCAGCGCTTACAAAGCCCCCTCTAATGGTGGGTGTCAATGCAAGTATAGATTTACTTTATTAAGACAGCAAAAGCATAAATTCAGAATTCTAAAACAGTTTAGAGTACCTTGCAACCATGTGTGGCGGTTCCAATTTCAGCAGCCTCTAGTCTGTTTCATTTTACCCTAACCAAGCAAGAATTGTCCTCTTAAGCCTTTTACTTCTGTATAACATTTTGTTTGGGTGGTATTTTCATGGTTTGAATGAATAACAGAGCAAATGAGCCAAAATACACACAGACCCTCTTCTTCACAGAGATGCAATGGTTAACTTGACCAAGAAACGAATGCATCCAATAGAAATCAAATGATTCAGTTTAAATGCATTTTGCTCCTTCCATTCATTAGCTGGCACGGTCGAAATGTCTGATACTGCTGTGCAATGCACATTGAGGCAGAGGCTAGCATTGACCCAGTGTGGGCGCCCATTTCACGCCTGCTCAGTTCAGGGGCTAATGGATGCAGTTAGCATTTCACACAAGCGCTAGCTCAATAATCAAACACCATTAATTTCAGTTCAAATCATTTTGTTTCCATATCACTACCTAAGCATCCTGAACCCCTGTTTGAATGTCTATCTGAAATTATATAATAAACCAGTGCAATAAAGTATTTTTTATTATTATTTTTTTTTTATGAAAGCACATTTTACTCAAATCATTACTATACAGCATTTAGTGGCCTGTCCTTTACCAATCATCATCACTTCCTGCGGATTTTGGAAATTAGTGAAAATTTGTTGCGTTTTCAAGATAAAAAAAATAAATAAAAATCATTAAAATCAGTCAATTTATACCCCTATATTACCTACACTGTTTATGACATAAGGAACAAGGAAATCTAGGCCAAGGAGGGAATTAGGGGTGCCACTGTGTCCAAACATTATAATTTTGTTATACTGTCATTTAAATTTAAAACGTTGAGAGCCATACAAGTTTTAATGTCCTTCAGGCCCTCCATCAAAGGTTCTAAACAATTAGGGACATTTGGTTTCGGGGCTGGTAGATTTGGGTGTCAACCATGTAAAAGTCGAATAAAATGCCATGTTTTATGATGATAGCCCCTAAGGGATGTTAGATATTTAAGTTTGTCACCACTATTTGAACATTGCACAAGGGGATTTAATTATTCATGAGCTAGTTTACACTACATTACACATAATGAAAGGTTTTATTTTTGTCTGATTTAGAAGACATACACACAATCAAAATAAGTTTTGTGAACAGTTTTTTTTATTTAGTCAGAGCTGTTATTTCTCACAGACAAGCGTCACCCCTTCTCATTTAGAGGGTCACGGCAACTGGTATAAAGACTTTGTAAATCAAAAGACCAGCGGTAAAAAGATCCAGACCTAATGCTGATTTTGTGTATGCACTTCATAAATTTTAAATTGGCCTGTTCATTGAGTCTAACAATATACTTTAGAAACTTCAGATTGGTCTTTTCATTGAGTCCCTTCCCAAAAGCTGTTCAATTAAAGAATTGGGGCGAATAGGCCAGCTAGAGAGCGAAGAAGATTGGTCCACTGCATCAGACTTTCATGATAAAGAGAAAGTTAAGTCACAAGGATCTCAAGCTCTCAGTCCGACCAATGGAAGATGTACTGTGTACCCTGAAATGTAGTATGAATGGAACCGTGTGCGCATCTGTGTAGACTTTTTTTTATCGACTATCACTCACTGTATATGGTGCCCTGCATCATCACAGGACTGAAAGCTACACACGTTGCAGCATTGTGACTTTAGAATAAAAACAAGCATGGACACATACAGATCTACAGTCCTCTCTCGCCATATAAAGGTTCACTTTTTGGGGGTTCAGTCCATCGCAGATTTTTTATCGTACTTACTGTATACTGCAGATTATTTGCTATATTCCAAGATTTTGAGGTGATTATATTTTCACAGAGCCTATTTCTGCAGACTCGTTTAGCAATAAGCGCGAGTCAGGATGAAAGAGTGTAAAAAGACAGAAGTTGTTCCAAGTTTGAGATAATTTCACACTTAAAATAAGATAAAACACAATGTGCATATTGCAAAGTACAACTGTCTTAAGTTACGCAGCTACACAAATACATTAAAGTAAACGTCTTTTGCTAATTAAATATATCCTACCACCACTTGTTAGAATGAATTGTAATCCGAGACAGGTGGTTAGGATAGAGGGAGGATGGAAACAGTTGCTGGTGTTCTTACAATCACTTTATTCAACAGTCACAAAATTTAATTAACACAAGCACATTCTTAGATGACCTGCCATTGGCCTCAACTGACTTGTCACTGTCCACACAAAGTGGAAATTATTTATCTTGGTCTCGTTTGTTATGCCACAAGAACTTGGCATTTGAACAGTGGTGTTTAGACTTTTTTATGCCAGCCAATATTCTGATTCATGCAGGTCATTTCATTCATCAATTTCATCAATTGGAACTGGACTGTTCTGTTTGTCTTAGAATATGTTTCACCTCTCACCAGAGCAGGCTTCATCAGTTCATGCAACAAGGCTTAGTTAGTTAGGATGCGCTAGGCCGTGTTTGTGTGGAAAACTCAACTATTTTTACTCCAACGTAGAGGTATGGTCCACACCACATATGGAGTCATTCTTTTGGAATGCAGAAAGGGGGGAGAGCCGTTCAGCCACCTGGCCGAGAGGCCATTGTCCTTCCACCAGAGTTGTTGGGTGGAAACTCCCTGATATTCCATTCAGTTGTAAAGTGGTCATGGAGTTACCTAACGGTCAACGACACCATGCTTTTTGTTGGGAGACAGATGATTTGAAAGAGGGGTGAGAGAGGCCATATACACAAAGGTGGAAAAACGATCACTTAACAGAAGAGAGGGCCTAAGACATCACCTATCTCGTACTTACAATGCCGTCCTTTTCAAAGAGGAAACTCAATAATTTTGCCTCCACAAAACAGCACGGCCTCCTTGACTGTTTAGTAACTCCACAACCACTTTACAACTGAATAAAACATCAATCTCTTTTTTTTCTCTTTTTTTTTAGACTGTTCACATTGTCACATCATTACCTCAGCAAAGCAGAAATGCACGAGGCAAGAGGTTATGCTTTGAACGCCATTTCTCTGATGGTTTGCTCATTTATTAGTTTGAATTGTGCAAAAGCCACAATCACAATTTTTGCAAAATATTCTAGAGGTAAGACAAAAATATTTAGTTTTTTATTTGATTTTTAAATTCCATTATATTTTCTGTTAATACATTTGACACTCATACTTGTGATTTTTGGTTGCCGTAGTGCCTTACAAAATCATCATGCTGTGCAAACTGCGCCAAGCAAGTAAGCTGATTCTCATCTTTGTGTCAAAACAAATCCCCAGCATGCAGCAGGCCTCCCTCCTGATGGGGCAACAACCTGTAAAAAATGAATTTACAAATTCCCTGATTAATTCAGCTGCAGTGCAGCCTTCATATTTCTGGGTTTCATACAATGGCAGCATGTGTTCTCTGAGCTTGAGTCCGCAGGATTCTCCGAGTAAATTGATGTGTATGCATGTCCTCGAAGATGACAGAGATGGCACGATGCCCTGACTGTCAGACCCTGCGCTGCATTCCAATGGCCATTAATTGAGCACCTGCCCATCATCTCATCCCTGATTGATGACATAATTAGAAACGGCCTGTTTGATGGAGATGCCTGGCAAACTCTTCTGTCTGTTGGCCCTTGTGAGGATGTGAGGCACAGTCCCCTGGAGCTTTGCTCTGTCACTAACCTTGTCTTAGCATGCAGAGGAGTGTGCCTGCATATGCCTTCTGTGTGTGTGCATGTGTGTGTATGGAGCACTTTGGTCCTCCTCTCCTTAACAATGAACACAGTTTCAAGCTTGGGGAAGCTGATTAAATTAAAGTGCTTTGCAGGCAATCATGCCAAGGTCAAAGAGATCATGTGCAAACTGCTTTTGGCACCAACTTTCCTCAGTGTGTGGAGACGTTTATCAGCAGATGTGTGTGGTTTGGGTTTAGTTGCATCTGAGTGGTCGAGGAACACGCAAAATTGAATTGTCACTGTTAATTTTGTTGCTTGCATGTCAGCGAGAAAATTATCTTTCAACAATGGCCCAGGATTATTATTTTTTTCTATTCTCTTTTAGCAATGATTTTACCCATGTATGCATACTCAAATTGTTATATGATGACTTTCCTTATCCATCCATCCATCAGATTTCCACCCCGCTTATCCTCACTAGGGTCACGGGCATGCTGGAGCCTATCCCAGCTGACTGCGGGCTAGAGGCGGGTTACACCCTGAACTGGTCGCCTGCCAGTCGCAGGGCACATATAAACAAACAACCATTCGCACCTACGGACAATTTAAAGTCTCCAATGAACCTACCATGGAGGTTTTTGGGATGTGGGAGGAAACCGGAGTTCCCAGAAGACATTCACGCAGGCACGGGGAGAACATGCAAACTCCACACAGGCGAGGCCAGATTTGAACCGCGGTCCTCAGAACTGTGAGGCTGATGTGCTAACCAGTCGTATACCGTGCTGCCGATGTTCCTTATCTTTTTGGAAAATATATTGCATTATCTGTTTCTGTTAAAAGGCTAATCAGTGTTCAAGTAAGGATTGTTTAGGTCCTTCAGGAGATAATGCATTTTAAATACTGTCCTATAATAGTACAAGTCTTGATGAATGCTAAAATACAGGCAGCATTTAATATCTCACCAGAAGTGTACTTCATCCTCCTGAGGATTTTCAAATATTGTCCCTCAAATGATGAAACTAATTCAGAGAAATATTAGCTTAACACTTGTCACTATGATGCAATGAACTATGTGAATTAAATACTTCTCTGACAGCTTAATCAAAACTGAACATCATTATCAAACCGAATGAATGAATGAGATTTAAAAATAATTCAAAAAACTAGTGGTACAAACATTGCAAATGTACATGGCATCTTTGATTCCAAAACTAACTCAGTGCATAAAACAGATTCTGCCTTAGTGTCTCAGTGGTTGTAGCATTTTTAAAGGCCAAAACTAACAAGGTTATGTTGTGAGTACATGGACACACTAATTTAGGGTCTGATGAGTCCAGATGGAAATTGTGGCCATAGTATATCAAACACTGGTATGGATGGTGTAAGCCAGATAAAACAAGACATACTGGAAACATTGTGCTGTGCTGCTGTTGGGAGGATTCCATGCAGCAGGCCTGGGGAGATTCTGGGAAAAGAGAGTTGGATCCATTCAGCGAAATACAGACAAATGAAGTATGCACCGTTGAGGTTAAGCAGATGATAAACAGGAATCCTGAAACTGTACAGCTGGCTACCAGACTTTCCTTCAAGTCAGAATTTATGGAGAAGTTTGACAAATTCATGGACATCCATCAGATTTGGGATTATCCAGTATTGGTGTTTTTATTTTGCTTCAGTGTCATGGGATAAGTCAGAATAAATGTACGCAATTTTACAAATTAATGTTGTCAAGCTTGAAAGTGATGGTCTGTGGATACCGCCACCCCAAAAAAAATAAGTAGTCTTTGAGGAGAGATGCTGTAGTTTGGGGCATACTTTGGATGCCGTGGAAGTGAAACTGCAATCCTGTCAACAATGGCTACCCTTGGAAAGAATGTACCGGTAAATGTTTCAACAGCAGAAGTTGTAGCAGAACTGCACAACATGACTTAAAAGCACAGACTTTGGGCCACGAAGGTGACACAACATTCGTCCAATCATGTTATTTATTCAAGCATTTTCCATTTGCTTTTTGTTTTTTTAAACACACAGCTAGTGTTTCGTGGAACAACATTTTATCACTTGTGAATTTCGTCTCTCTCTCCAACAAGAATAGCACTGAGTTGAGTGTGTAGCCTTTCTCTACAAAAAAAACTTCATATTGCATTGTTTCTTCTAACTAATTGAATTTACTGTTCCACTGCAGTCCTGCAGCTGGACATATTCCACATTACAGTGTGGGTGCCAAGCGTAATTCACAACAGCTCTATCTGCTGGGTCCGACTGGTCATTGTACTACTTGGCCCCAATGCGAGTGTACTGGAACAGCACAAAAATTATATATAATGTGATTTTCTGTGGCCAATGTACTCCCTGTCTAGAATATTTAATGGAACTATTCATGTACCTTTTGTTAACTGACAGGCAACAAATAACAATCAGCACAATACCCTCTCACTGTTTAGCATTTGTCAGTACTGGCCAAAACTTTGAAATGAATACTTTCTTGAACCCTACAAACTGCCAAAGAACTGTTGTTTACTAATTACGTGACAAAATTATTACAACATGAGAATAATGAGTGATACAAAAAAAAACATCAAAGAAAAAAGCTTAAGAAGAATACAGAGCTCGACAGGCGATTAAACAATCAACAGATGCTTCTGCTCCTCTGGGATGGACTCACCATTGGACTACCCCAAGCCTGAGCACTATCATACGGTTTGTGTCTGAACATCACTGGTATATGCAGCGTATGCTTAATTGGCAGTTTGAGACTCTGTGAGGCTGTCTGTGTTCCAAGTCATTAACATGTAATGTGCGCTCAGGACCCTGGCCCCATAAGAAATAGTCTTTCTCGCATAACATTTAAACAGCTTTGAGCCACAGTTTTCCCTGCTGCGAGACAAAGGGCTTCTGCTTTGTGTCTAAGGGGTACTTCGCTCTGGCTTTGCCCTATGAACTGTCACTACCTCTTCACCATGGGCCCTTTTCTCAGCACAATCTCTTAGGATCTTACTCCTGTTAAGGCTGGTCCTGTTTTTTGTATTTGCTATTTCAATCAAAGCATTGACAAGAGTCAGGGATTAAAGATGGACAGCAGGCAAACACGAGTTGTTAACAGCTTGTTGAACATACAGTGGCTGTTTAATTCAATGACAGCCTTACCGTGAAGCATCTCTCAAATGAGGCGTTCACCATCTCTGATGCATTCAGCTTTCATGGTCCAAATATAGAGAAATCAATTCGGAATGTATCACTTTTCTCTGCCCTCAGTAGATGTGTGAAACTCTAATGAGCTCCCAATTTAGGCATAGATATTTGTTTAGAGCAAAAATATGTTCCTACAGGTGCAGTAAACTAGTACAGGTTTAGCAAAAAGACACAAAAATTGAACATATATATATACATATATATATATGTATCCTGAATGAAGAGGTTGAAAATGCCGGAAAAGCTTGTGGTCTGGATGAAATTTCTGTTGAAATGCTTAAAGCAAGAGGGAACGAACTTAATAAGATCCTTGTAAAACTATTTAAACGCTGCTTGGACTTCCAAGAAGTACCGGCGACATGGAAAGATGCAGAAATAATTTTGCTACATAAATCAGACGATAAAATGGATCTAAGAAATTATCGCCCAATAAGCCTCTTCGCAACGGTTTATAAAGTATTTGCAAAGATATTGGACAAACGAATTGGAATCAAACTCAGTGAACAAGCAGGTTTTCGTAGCAGTTTTAATACTATGGACCACATACAGACATTTCAACAAATAATCGAACGACACAACGAGTACGAAATGCCTCTGTGCGTAGCCTTCATCGACTATGAAAAAGCGTTCGACTCAGTCACCACCACTTCGATACTGCAGGCGCTAGTAAATCAAGGGGTAGAGCCGACCTATATCAACATTCTACAATCAATATACAATGATTCTTCAGGTTCAATACGAATTGATGATGAAAGAGTGCGAATAAGTCTAGGAAAGGTCTAGGGGTCAGGCAAGGCGACACACTGTCTCCAAAGCTATTTACAGCTTGCCTTGAAAAAATAATTAAAAAGCTCAATTGGGAAAAAGAAGGACTAAAAATTAACAGTGCTTATTTGAGCTGTCTTTGACTACAGCGTCGTATTCAGGAATATATATATATATATATATATATATATATATATATCCTTCCATCCATCCATTTTTTTCCACTTTTCCGAGGTTGGGTCGTGGGGGCAGTAGCTTTAGTTGGGAAGCCCGGACTTCCCTCTCCCCAGCCACTTCCTCCAGCTCTTCCGAGGGGATCCCGAGGCTTTCCCAGGCAATCCGAGAGACGTAGTCTCTCCAGCGTGTTCTGGGCCGTCCCCGGGGTCTCCTCCCAGTGGGACATGTCCGGAACACCTCACCAGGGAGATGATGCCCGAGCCACCTTATCTGGCTCCTCTTACTGCGGAGGAGCAGTGGCTCCACTCTGGGCTCCTCCCAGATGACCGAGCTTCTCACCCTATCTCTAAGGGAGAGCCCGGACACCCTGCGGAGGAAACTAATTTCAGCCGCTTGTATCCGGGATCTTGTTCTTTCGGTCACGACCCACAGCTTATGACCATATCAGAATCAGAATTATCTTTATTTTCCAAGTATTTCAAAAACACACAAGGAATTTGTCTCTGGTAGTTGGAGCCGCTCTTGTACGACAACAGACACTCAATTGACGGAGCAGTTTGAAATGACTAATAGAACAATAGTCCGGTGCAATGACCATTGTGCAAAGGGCGCCAAGACTTCAAGAAAGTTTAACGTGACTAGTAGTGCGATAATCTGGGACAATCTCGATTGTGCAAATGTTGCAGATACTACTCAGTCGATTGTGCAAATGGTGCAGATGCTACTCAGGCACCTGAGTGGCCAGTATTGGTCAGCCACAGATATGCAAATAGCGCAGCATGGCGAGACTACTGCACGAGTAATGTATAATTGGCCCGACAGAAATGTGAGAACAGACTCAAGACAAAAAAATGGCAGCACGTTGCAATGGAATTGTAAGTTAACTGTTTAAGAAGTTAATGGCAAGAGGGAAGAAGCTGTTGGAATGTCTGCTTGTTTTAGTTTGCATTGTTCGGTAGCGCCTACCTGAGGGAAGGAGCTGGAAGAGCTGATGACCAAGAGGAGGGTCCAAGAGGACATTGCATGCTCCTGTCTTAGTTCTGGCAGCGTGCAAGTCCTCAAGGGTGGGTAGGGGGGTACCAAAAATCTTTTCAGCAGTTTTGATTGTCCGTTGCAGTTGGAGTTTGTCCTTTATTGTAGCAGCACCAAACCAGACTGTAATGGAAGAACACAGGACTGAAGGCTTCTTTATACTCGTGCGGACGGCGACCGCGCTGACGTCACTGTGGCTATCCCGTACGCAGTTTACCTTTATACTCGAGCGCAACCCACGCGTGCTGTTTTGAAAGTATGCTGTAGTTCTCCTCTAAGTCGGGGGTGTCGATATGGCCGGTATTGGCTAGGATGCCACAGGGTGGAGTTTCCTCTGCATTTTGTGGCCATTTCCGGTAGCCGTTTTTACTTTCCTTTCCGTAACAAGGAACAAAGCAACAATGGCGACCGTGGAACAGAGTCTGCGAGAACAAAGGGACCTAGATGACCAGATGATATGTTTAATTATGCTGCAAAATCGATCGAGAAGGCGGTGGCGTAGGTGCTATGTGGAACATCATCACAGCATGTGACTAAAACGGACCAATCACGAGAGATTATCTCCGCGGAAATCTACACGCAGAGGGCCCGCGCGGGCCACTTCGTCGGTCACGTGATGCAATGCAGGCGTTGTCGGCCGCGTGACAGTGTAAAGAGGCCTTGAGTCGATGACTGCTGTGTAGAACTGCCTCAACAGCTCCTGTGGCAAGCCGTGCTTCCTCAGTAGCCGCAGCAAGTACATCCTCCGCTGGGCCTTTTTGAGGATGGAGTTGATGTTGATCTCCCACTTCAGGTCCTGAGAGACTGTAATTCCCAGGAACTTGAAGGTCTCGACGGTTGACACGGGACAGTTGGACAGCGTGATATATGATGTGATTTATTTGTTCAAATATTTTGTGTGTAACCCAATTTGATTTTGAACTGAGGTTCCACCATTCGGGCATCAACTTTTGCTCATAACAAAGCAAAAAAAAAAAAAAACACAACCAAGCGACATCTTGTTACTAATTTGGGGCTCTCGAAAGTCAAGGTACCACTTTAATTGGACGGTGCAGGTGTACCTAATGTTGTGTCCCATGAAAGTGCATTAATATTTAACTCATGGGAAAAATGTTGAAAGCCTGTGATATCACAGGGTTTCCAGTGTTTCTGGACAAGGAGGTGATGACCCTGAGAACCTCTACGGTCCTGTTCAAAGCTGGCTCTAACATGCGCCCTGGGTTATTCAAATACAAGTACGTGATATACGCAAGAAATTACGTGTCTCTAATTCCTTCGAGTGAAATGGCGTGATTAGACTTCACTTTCACAAAGGTCACTTGTTGGAAAATATGATATGGAATTGTATATTTAAATAAAGTAAATTAAATGGTAAAAAAGGACAAGAGAACTGTGTCTCTTTGGTTTTTTACTTAGAGTTGATATATTAAAATAGGAATAGTATTAAGCATTTGTCCAAGTATGTATTTGTAGTGTTGTAGGAACAAGAAATGTGCTAACCATTTGCTGTTAAGAAGTTGCAACAATGAACAAAAAAGAAATACAATCTTTGACTGCAGCTTCCCTCAGTATTAACTCATTCAGTGCCATCCCTCCCAATTAAAACGGTATTTGACCGCGGGAGCCTATCCCAGCTATCTTCGGGCGGGAGGCGGGATACACCCCGAACCGGTCGCCAGCCAATCGTAGGGCACATAAAAACAAACAACCATTCGCGCTCATATTCACACCTACGGGAATTTAAGGGTCTTCAATCAACCTACCACGCATGTTTTTGGGATGTGGAAGGAGAACAGAGTGCCCGGAGAAAACCCACCCAGGCACGGGGAGAACATGCAAACTCCACACAGGCGAGGCCGAATTTGAATCCGGGTTCTCAGAATTTTTCGAGGCGGATGTGCTAACCAGTTGTCCATCGTGCCGTGCCGCCATATTTAAAGTGTGCCATATTTTTCTAATGGATTTGAATGACATTCAAAAGTCTCAGGAAAACAATGCTTCATGATTTACAGTCAGCCTCAGACTTAAATGAGTCATGCCTCTTTGGTGGTTGCGGACAAATTTGCAGGTTACGCATGGTAGGTGTGTCAGAAATCTGGACGTGAGAATGCACTTAGGTGAAAAAAAATGTAACATTGTCTGTCTTTAACTAATAATTCCAAATCAGTAGGATCATGCAACGTAAGCTGGGACAGGCTTCGGCACATTCGCTTACCGAATGAGGATAAATGATAGGGCCTATAGAAAATGAATGAATGGATGAATGAAGTTCATGCAGACAATTAGATGATTCACTGCTTTTCAATGTGGCCAACATTACATTTATGTTCACACTTTTTAAGAGGACTATGCCATATGCAAATTGAACCACCTCTGGATGTGGCTATTCACCGATGAATCAGAGCCTCATTCCACACTGGAACATGAGTGCTGAAACAAGCCAATACTGTATTGTAGCTGAACCCCTCACACCTCACTGATGACATCACCGTCTATTATCAAGGATACTGAAAACAGTATAATTGTATGGAAGACAGGTTGGGAGTCATGGCTACAATACTAATGTCAATCAATCCCTGTGGTGACCTCTGATGGGAGGACCCAGAAGTCACAGTCATTTGTTTGGTACTGGGGACTTGCTATGGGATACCCGGCTATATTAATAAGCATTATTTATAGTTCATCGCTGCTTCTGAATGTGCAACTGCATTTAAAATGTAACTTAAATACTCTGTACAATTCTCAGAACAATGATGTGCATTTAACCACAGTAATAAACCCTTCATCCGACCATTTTCTGCTTGTCGTCATTAGGATTGCGGATGAGCTGAGCTAAATTTGGGCGAGAAGTGGGGTACACTCTTGACTGGTTCCCAGCCAGTGGCAGGGCACAATAGGAGACATACTGTTAAAGTAATTCAAAGTCATTCAAATATGAATATTGTCCTTTTTCCACACAGATCTTAACAAAGTATAGGTGCTCTTTAAAAAAAAAAAAAGATCTCATAGGGACATCAGAAGCCATTTTCAGCCTGTTCCTGCTTCACCATCTTGCTTACACTATTCATCACCATCTTCATTCATTATAGGTCTTACCCAGGCGGTGAGTCTTGTTCAAGGTCACAGCTGCTCTGTCCCACCAGGAATTGTGATTCCTCTGACCCACTGGCTCAACATATGGTGGCGTGACCAAGCTCTCGGAGGTCCAGGGACAGGAAGTTAAACTTTAATCTGGCCAGCTTCCTTGGGAATTTGCTCCAAGTTTCCCTGACAGGAGGCACTTTAACGAGTGAAGACTAAGCGGCTCATCTCTTTGTTTAAACATGAAATACTTTTCACTTTTATCAAGTAAAAAAAAAAACAAATCACAGCTACGACGCTGGATTTATTGCAAAGTTATTTTGAGCTGCCTTTATCTCTGTGCAAATGCATAAACATTGACCAGACATGTCATCTAACTTGCCTTTCTGAAAGATTAATATTTTACCATTCTGGAAATTCACAATACTGTTTTTAGGAGCACACATGTTTGTAGTCAAGAATGCCATGTCTTGAACAAATTCATCCTCAATGGTGAAGTGTTCCCCTATCCACTATCCCATGATAACAGTTTAATAAGAACGTCTTTATTCTTGATCCAAAACTTTTTTTAAAAATCCATTAGCATATAAATAGGGTCAAGTTTCTCACACCAGAAAAAAGGTAGTGTAAAAATATACATCGTTAGTTTGAATAACAAGCAAAATGTTGTCTGACCTCAATATTAACGCACTGTGGCGAGATATTCAACATCTTTCAAGGCAGCATTTTATTCAGGAAAACGTTATATGCCTTCAGAGAGCTACACATTAGTTAATACAAAACCAGTTTAAGTTAATCAGGTATCCAATAAGGAACAGATTTGCTACTAAACGTCTTAAAAAACCTGTGCCCTCGTGCTCAAACGCTCACGCGTGGCTCCGCAATAGGATGCTTTTTAAAAATATATTTTAAACAGAAATATTGTCTTTACTATTTCAGTTCTCAACAAAGTTTACAAATACTATACACAACTATGAAGAGTTACTGTACATTTAATTCAGATGCTTGTGGTAACACAGCTACTGTATCGCTTCATTGTGAAATAAATTAGTGTTGGCTGTGAAGCAGTTTCTTTCTCGTGTTAGATAAACATTTTTCAATTTCAATTTTGTAATGGTGTATGATTAAGGCGAGTCAAACAGTGAGTCAATGTCCAGACAAAAGTATCATTGAAAGCATCAACAATTTGTTGCTTTTATCGTGCTAACGCTTGGAAATGTCTCTTTTGTCTGAAAGCCATGCAGGCACTAACTCAAAAGCTTTCAGTGTAAAAGTCATTTTGTCACCAATTAAAACTAAGTACAGCTACCGAGTCACTTTTTACATGTTGTATAAGGGAAAACGGTTTTGGAGGCAAGTCTGGCAGTTTGATAAAAAAAAAAAAAAGAAAAGTTGTTTGCAATCAGCATGCAGCATTTGATTATAATATTTTTTTGAAAAAATCATTAAAGGTCCGTCTGTAAAAAAATACTCTCCGCAGGGTTGCAGAGAGGCAGAACATTTCTGGTAACCGTGCAAAGTGAATTTTGGAAATGTCAAAACTTAGACAAAGTTATTCCTGTTAATTACTTTGAATTCCTATATTTTTTCAAGTACTCTCATTAAAATTTGAAGCAGTATAGGCCACACTAATGATTACATATAAGAACACATTTGCACACTGGTATGCAAAAATAACCGGCAGTACCCAAACCATAAGGTCATATAAGTGAGTTAAAGTCATCAGCAGCCCATAGAAAGTGATTACTGGAAAAGTTTCAATTGGCAAGTCAAGACAAAGAAGAAAACTGACGTTTGCAAACATTTCATGTGGTCAGAATGAAAAAGTCAGTGGATCGTGTCTTAAAACTACGATTATATATGATACAACAATGACATATGGAAGTTATTTCTAGTTTTTTTTTTTTTTTTGGTTCATGTAGTGACAACCTTGTCAAAGAAATCCAATTTTACAATGATCTGCAAACAATAACTGCTGTGCCAGTAGTTAGTAATGCCACACACAGATTCAGTAGCCATTTGCTGGAGAAAGGTTAAAAGCACAAAGCACAAGCCCTGTGGTCTACAATTATGGTTTAGTGAGATACGTTTATATACAAAGTGGAAACTTAACATGCATTTTCATGGATAATGGTTTTGGGGTTATAGTTAGTGTTGGTTGCATATCTTTCTACCTCCAAAACACTACTGTCATGTAATCCAGCTGTCAAAATGTTTTAAAATGGGCTTGTGTAAAACATCCGATAAAACTTGTGGCATTCTCATTGTTATAGTTCAACTTCTTACAGTAAACTTTAACAACTAATATTAAGATAGCGCCACATGGAAACAGTAGTGCAGCGAGGAACCATATTTATTGGCCCTCTCAGCCAATAAAACGTCATCAAATCATGGTATCAATGGAAAAGGTTGAAGAACGATGAAATGCAATTAGTGGGGGTTATATCTAATGGGTGATATCCGCAAAGTAGTGACCGCATATTTTTGGGATTATTTATACATTAAAGGCTTATGAACCTCCCCAGATTCCTATTAAAATCTTCCTCACACTCCCATTAACCAATAAACACACCAAATATACTCTTAAACACCTTTTAAATGCTAAACATACAGTAATGCACAGTAGTACTATACACTTTGTACATTTTATTCCTTGTAATATGTTTGAATTGTTGTTTTTGTTTTATAGTTTTTAACGTTTTAGTCTTGGAAGTGTTCATTTTACGACAAAAAACGTATTACAGCATTACACTCAAAATCCTGCCGTATGGTGAACCATGTGTGATATATGAAACGAAAAATCTGCAAGGCACTGAATCCAAATAGGTGAACCACGATATAGCGAGGAATACTGTATTCTAATACACAATTAAAATCAACTGTAATGATAGCATACATTGATTTGAATGAGGAAAAGTAAGTATGAATGAAGGTGCCACTGAAGAAAATTTCCCTCCCTGCCAAAGAGTAAAGTTAGGATTCATTTTTATGTAAATTGGGAGCAAGGTGATACTGAATTGATTGACTTAATGGTCGTGGCATTTGCTGTTGCCGGCAAATGGACAGAGAAATGCAATGACCCCGTCCTGACATCCATTAGCCTGCCGGTGAGAATAGCGGCCGAGGCCTCACCTGTGTTCACGCTGTAATTAAAGGCTTCCCAGCCCACTAAAAGATGTGACTAACTACAGAGCTAATCTTTTAAAGCAGCCACTTCAGTGTTTAGTCTGCCAGATGCCCACCTTTGAGAATGTTGAATACCATTGCTCTAAATTCCATCATTTGATGAGTTTCCCCTCCATATTAAAGGTAAAGATCAAAAAACATGCTCTTTGAGCTAACACCTGTTCATAGAACATTTCAAAAGCTGAAAATCCACATTTCATTACTTGCTGCAATATGGAATATGACAAACATAGCTGCTTTCTCTTAGATAAAATAGAACACTCATTAAGCTGAATATACAAAGTGTACTCCCTGGCTACTGTGCCAGCAGATGTGCAGCTCTTGATCAATTCGCTCTAATTTGTGTCGCATAATTGTACGCCCGGAAAGATTGAAACGTCACTAAATCAAAAGAGAACGTCACTTTGAGAGATTGCGGTATTATTAAACACGGTTGACACATTTTGATGTAAATGTGGGTGGGTTGAATAATCTTATATCAGATATTTTGTACAGGGGGTTTACGATGGTCTCAACAACAATTTGTGGTTACGAACAGCACGCAGTGGACTAGTTTGCACCTCTTTCATGTGCAAGCCAGCCACAGGAGTAAAAGATAAGGGATTGTTCTTTTTATTTAACTTTCTCATTTTATTATTTTATCATGTGTGACCTAGAAGTGTTTCACATACAAAGATATTCAGTTATAATGATTTTATTACTGTTTTATCGTAGGTTAGTGAGACTGCTTGTTCCGATTTACTTAAAAAAAAGAAATTGTTGTTACATCGGTGTTGTAGGAATGGAACGCCACTGGAACAGCGGATCCCCTGTACTTACAGTATATTAAGAAACCTGAAACAAATTGACATTTTTGGATACTGGAGTTGTAGTAATGCCTAAGATAACCTTTTTCCTGTTTGTGCTTATTGTCCTAAGCGAGACAGCAAAGCATTTGAAGAGTATCTTCCTGTTCCGCTCTTTTTTAAGGAATACAAATAGTGGGGAGTTTTTACAACCATCTTATTGGTTAAAAAAAATATATATAAATGTCTACTACCCATTGAAATGATACAATAAATTTCAAGAGGAATTGAATGTTTTAGACTTACAAAACGTGTGCTTGAAGGGTAATAGCTACTAATGTGACATTTGCCAGCCAAAATATAGATGTTAAATGGACAGTGGAAAATCTGAAGCGGAATGGTACCCAAGTCCTACTCATTGAAATGCAGCCAACATTTGAGGAGGTGGGTGTTGGCAAGTGGGGGGCAAAACAGCAAGACTTTCGGTGTGTCATTACTTTTTGTGCAGCATGCCAGCATGACCATTCATGTTTTCACTTGTGGACAATGTTAAGATGGTGTTTTGTTGTTTTTACTTTTGACTATTGACAGCAGGTATGTCCACTTTTTGACAAATAATGTTTAAAATGCCAGTATAGTAAATAAAGAATATATATGTGAAAACTTTGTATTATTTTCAGTGGGAAAAAAATATTTATGAAACAGGGCACATCATATGTTGACATTTGTTTGATAATGGATTGTGTTTAAGGTAAGTTTCCACTGTACAATCCCTGTCGCTGTCAGGCAGAAGGAAACATGTCCAAATTGGCCAATGTATTTATTTATTTTTCATAAATCCATACTATTGGTCTTTAGCCATGAGGGGTTATTATATTTACAAATTATTAGCCAGTTTAAATTTCCCAAAATAGCTTAAAAACTTTAAACGATACAATGTTTAATAATTTTTTAAAATCTGGCATTTTTTAATTTCCTGAAAAATTATGGTTTTCGGAGATATGAGTACCTGACACTGACGATTATGTAATCTAATCCTGATAAATATTCAGTGGCTAGCATACACTTGATTTTCCATGGGTCTTGTGGCACAAGAAAGTACTTGGCCAAACCCACACTCCTTGCATCCAAAAACAAATGAAAATAAAGTTCATTTGAACATTTTTAGTATTTAGGGCATCATACCAATGTCCTGTTTGTAATCACAGTTTAACCCAATATAGTATTAAGTAAGACAGCTCACTGACTTATTTGCGCCGTTAAGAGTGCTTTGTGCTAAGCTGGGGTGGCTCCACTAATGTGTTGAACATCCCATACCTAAGAATCTGAACTTCAAATGATGTGCTCCAGCACAGTTCTTTGACCTCCAATTATGGCGCTCTGACCCATAATAGCTAGGCTTCACAAAAATACAAAATTACTGTTTTATCTGTTGTGTAGTCTGTACGGAATAGTTCTCGGAATAAAATGGGAGTGAGCGCTCAAATCCAATGGCTCTTTTATTTTCAAAAGAAAAAAAAAAAAAGGAACTTCACGTAAGTATGTACAGTTTGTGCAAAAACATTTAAAGGTTTCAAGGACTTTACATTGTAAATTCAACCCCAAGGCACATACATGGAACAACATCAACATTTCATTATGAGAACAGAAATTCTTAACTTTGGTTCCTAAGAAACATCTCGGTGTGTGTCTTCTAACATAATGAGAAGCTGGGAAGGCAGAGTATCTCAAAAGGTCGCCATTTTACATGCTCTGTAAATTTTGCAGCTAACTCAGGTTTTCTAGACACGCCGTATCACAACCACTCGGTGGATGTTTGCTTTCAAATATACTTTTAAGTCTATGAACAAAATGATATGCAATGATGGTACTACATGCAAATATCAACACATTTGTGTTAATTGCTGACAAATAGCTGCAGTGAAAGACTTGCTTACAGGAAAGTGTGGTTAAAAAAAAGTTGACTTAAATCGAAGAAAAATTAAAAACAGCACAAACCAACACTGGCAGTCAGTCTGCATTCCATTGAGTTTAATTCCATTGGTCTCAGCATTGTGTTAAATGCTTCAACCATGTATTAAATTAGGAGTAATGCATACTGCAAAACAACCACTAAAGCGCTTTCCCAGCCTGGTTGAATCATTAACCACACCGTGTAAACGCTGAAGCTCTGGCAGTACGGATGAAAAGTCTCATTAGCTAGTGTGTGTGTGTGTGTGTGTGTCGTGCTTAGAAGTGCTGTTCGTATTGGCACTGTTATTGTCGCCACTGTGGCCCAAATGATGTGCTTTCAATCAGGGATTCTTGCTGCTGTCTCCTTATGTCTCATTCTGTGTTCTTTCTGTACGTCCTCCTAATCATTCAATCCTGCATAAAAAGGTAAGGCAAATAATACTGGATATCTCTGGTGGAGAAAATCTATTTTGTCAACCCGATTTCAAAATAAAATCCAAGGTGGAAATGTTCTGTTGCTTTTGTGCCGGATATTATGGTCTGTGGGTGCAGCATGTAGCGCAAACGACACAACGAACTGTTAGTTCAGAGCTTTGTCAGCTATGCTTTACGATTGTTAAAGCAGGGCAGGTCAGGAACACCTGGTACGTCTTCTGGGTGGGCTGATAACAGTATGTCTAGATTTGTAGAAAAAGTTCAACATAAAGTGGAGATGCTCTGATAACCACAGAAGACACTGATGAAAATAAACGATACATATAAAATTGAATAACATCACATGATGAATTGAAATGTGTATTGTGCTGTTTGAAAAAGTAACATATGAACTTTTGGGAAAAAGAACTACAGTTGAATTCTTTGCCAAAAACTGGGCAGGCATAATCAGACTCAATTCTTGATTAAATCTCAAATGATTAGCCTTGATTGGATGCAATTTTATTGAGCCCATGTCAGAAAAACACAACAAGGCTACTTTGGTTTCATGAGAAAAACAATTTTGTGTAATGCTTTGAACATAACACAAAATTATGTCTTACATTTTTAAAAATGGGGTGTGAAAAGTCTAGTTGCTACCGTATTGCTGGACTAGAAACCCCTCTCTATGTACAGAATAGAGACTACGAGCCCTTTCCTTCCAAGCGCGCGTGAAGGTGTGCACAAAGAGTTAACACATTTTTTGCCCAGCGTGAGTTGGGTGCAGCCAAGTGAAAGTAAAGCGTACATATTTGTCTCCCTTTTTTTGGTGGAGGATTATAAAGAGAGTGGGTGGGGGAGCCGAGAGGTTAGGGTGGGAACTCCTAATCTTGGCTCCCTCAAAATAAAATGTCAAATCAAATAGTGTCGTCTTGAGAACTCTCAACTCTTGCACGCAAGCACTGCTGCCAGAGTCCGTGAGCTGAAGGGCAGAGAAACTGCATTAATCGAGCCCATGCTGGGATCAGAGATATTGGTACAGGGAGGCACACATCCAGAGAAAAGGAGGATGGTGGATCCATTCATTCCTAATGCCATGAAGTGGAAAACAAACAGAACATTTTATGAACATAACCAAAAGGATGAGTGAAAAATCATAATGAGCACTTTGCATTGTGGATGATCACAGGTTATTGTTTTGTTACTTCCCAAAAAGTTCAGTGAAAAGTTGCACAAGTTCAACATAAATGGCTCAAGTATTGTGTGTTGTCTCATCACATCGAAAAGCCCAGCCTGACAGACCACAATGGTGAAAAGCCGTATTATTTCACCACAAAGCACAGAGGACGCAATTAGTTTGAAATGATTCCATTAAAGACACCCAATGAGCATTAACATTATAACAATGCTGTTTGAGCAATGTCATCTGAGTTATGGAGGGAATGGTGGTGGTAAGGATTTCTGTGTTGCTTTGTTGCTGTCTTCTCTCACACCCTTCTGTTCTACACTATGCTGAGAGAAACTGCCCCCTTGTGGCCTCACATTCATGCGCTGCACTCGAGGACAAACATTCTTTGTTGCTTTTTATGTTCATGTTAATCAAGTCGCTTCCAATTAATAGTGTGCAGAATATGACAAATCCTATTTAGTTTTCCAAAAACTGTCTGTTAACCAAGGCTTATATTGCCTGGGCTAACAAACAGAGCAAACACGATTTTAGAGTTAAAGGCAATTTGGGGATTTCTCTTCCACAATAACTCATAAAGCAAGTACCACTATTGTTTCCATGAATTGGAAAGTGCACTTTAGTTTTATTAACAACATGCCACCAGTGGTGCTCCTTTCCACAATGAGCTATTCAGTGCCATTTCCGCATCGATGACATTTTATGAACTTGGGAGGGTTTTGTGTCTCAAAAGCGCAAAAAGGCTTTTTTTTTTTCTCTCTCTCTTTTTTTTTTGCTTCTGTGGTTAGCAAAGGATCTCAGCCCTCAAAGTGCCCAACATTTTCCAAGGCTGACAGCATTTGCCAGACGCTACACCCAGGGTGCCGTGATTGTACAAATCTGTGTTCATGCACAGTATTGACCATTAAAACAAAAACCCTGCTCTTTATAAAAAAAGAAACACTTGGATCTCCTTTTTCTATGAATAAAAAAGATAGAGCATCCCACATTATTATCCACAGTATAAATTACTTCATAGACAGAACTTGGAAATATATATATATATATATATGTGTGTGTGTGTGTGTGTGTGTGTATATATATATATATATATATATATATATATATATATATATATATATACATATATATATATATAAATTATATATATATATATATATAATATATATATATATATATAGTAGTTATATTTCACTAGAATTTTTTACATTTTTCTGTTATTGTCTACACAAACATTGTATGTGTGTATTGTGTGTATTGTCAAGCGTTTCTGGAGTTTATCGGTGTGCCACTGCACTATTTGCCACAGCATCACGTGTGGCAAAACTCTGTACTCGGTACGTTGCTGCTCTTGCAGTAGGCTAAGCTGTTGTTACTGAGGTGACAGTCTCTAAAGCCAATCCCCCCATTGGGTGTGTAGATAGGCTGAATGCGGAAATCTCCCTTGAGCAGCTGCTCGTTGTTCAGCGCCACTATCTGGAAACTGGTCTCAGTCATCTCAAGAATGGAGTTATCCTTCTTGGTTCCAGCCTCACAGTAGTCGTCTTTTCTGCGACCTCGGTTGTATTTCCACTTGGTCGAAGATGACCGGCTCTTCCTGTGCATGTGCCAACAAAACAGGCTTAGTAGTGTTACTAAGATGATGAGGACCACTCCGCCTATGATGCCAGCCATTAACAATGTGGAATTAACGCTCTCCTTCGGAGTTTGCCCTGAACCAGGAGACTTGGTTGGCAAGGCTGACTTGGTCCTGGCCTCAGAGCATATTGTATCCTCTCCGGGCCTATAGGAGTTATGAGTGTCCAATACATGCACACAGATCCGGTACACAGACCGGGGTTCCAGGTTGGTGAGGATGATATGCCGTTGGCCACCACTCACTGTCCGTTCCTGCATCCCTTCATTTATTTGGCTTTGGCCCCGTTTAACCCAAGTGACCTTGTAGGCTGTGACGGTGAAATAGGAAGCCCAGCTCACCTCTATACTAGAAGAGTTAACCACATGGAAGGAAATCTGAAGGGGGTCCTCATAAGGAGGCAGGGGCCCTGGAAGATTGTTATAGATTGGGGGTAAGGGTGGAGAAGGCGAGTCAAAGTAGTCAGAAATCGATGTGGTTACAAGAGTGGAGATCACGGTGGTGAGAGGGGTGGTGGTGGGCGGAGGAGGAGGTGTCGAGCCAAGGGTGGGCCACGGTGGTTGGTCGGCATCGACTGGACATTCAATAATATCTAATGTGAGCTCACGGATTGCCATGCCACGCACCCTGTCTGGACTCTGACAAACGAACCCTCTGGCATTTATGGAGGAAGGCAATGACTTGAGCCACACCACCACCCATTTCACTGAACAGTCACAGCGCCATGGGTTATTTCGCACAATGAGATGCTTTAAGCTTGACAGGCTGTCAAATACACCCTGCGTGAGAGTCTGAAGTTGGTTGCTGGAAATATCCAACCTCTCCAGTCTATTCAAATTTGCAAAAGCTGCTACTGGGATCTGGTTTATCTGGTTCTCCTGCAGGCTGAGTTTGACCAGGGACTGGCTAGGTAAAAGGGGAGGGGGGAAGGTGAGCGAGTTGCGGGCCAGTGCCAGTTCTCGGAGGCTGGCCAGTTCCTGGAATGTCCCAGGCGCAATGCCCTCGTCCGTCAGCAGGTTCCCGTCCAGCAGGAGGCGCTGCAGATGCGTCACATTCTGGAAGGCCTCCTCTGCAATGACAGCGATTCTATTCTCATCCAATCGCAGCTCTTTCAAGTCCTCTGGGAGGCCAATGGGAATACTGCTTAAGTGGTTCTTGGTGAGGAAGAGGAGTTTGAGGTTTAGTGCCTCCCTAAAGGCCCCTTCTTCCACCCCCACTGTGGAGATGGAGTTGTCATCAAGGTGCAACTCCTCCAATCGAGTCAACTGTGCTAGGGCTGCCCTGGAGATTGTTTGAATATTGTTCTCCTGTAGATGCAGTACTCTGGTATTTTTGGGCAGATTGATGGGAAACTCATCGAGCTGGTTGCCATAGAGATACACAGTCTCCACAGAGGCCAGATTGTGGAGTTCCACAGGAAAGCCAGCATTGTTGATCTGGTTGTTATGCAGGTAGAGGACCTTGAAGCCCTCCTGCATCCCCAGAGGCACAGATGTCAGGCTGCGTTCGTTGCAGTACACATATGATTTGTCACAACGACACTCTTCTGGGCAAGAGGCACCTGGGCTGAATTGCATTTGAAGGCTTAGTATTACAGTCAACCAAAATTGTAAGAATGAAGTCCAATCCTTATTCCAGGGTCCAGCCAGAAACTCCATAGTTGAAAATAAAAAAGGAATTGGGGAAACAAACTAGAAAAATGGAGTGAAACAAACAATCTACATATAAATAATGTATTAATCCCAAAAATATTCAAGTAAAAAAAAGTCCACCACGGAGAGTCTGGTAATGATGTTGGTTGCTGGGAAATGATCAGGAAAGTATGGGAGTAATCCTGTAAATGCTAATCCTGGACAGAAGAGCAATGGTCTCATTAGTGGCAGCCGGTTCTATGACTGACTCCATCCATGCTGAGACGTCAGACCATAGCAGGACTCTTCACTGGTTGCGCCATGCAGAGCTCATCCAGGGCCCGTTTGAAGCCACGCGGCAGAGAGCCACCGCAGGCTCCATTTGTCTGTCCGTCACACACTGCTGCTGTTCCCCGAGTGGGGCACAGTCCAAGGAGGGTGACATTTGGAACCAGAGACCTGTGGGAAAACAAAGAAATGCTAGTATTTTCAGGGTGGTAAACCCCCTCCCCCCTCCCCTCCCAACGCATAAATCCACCACCCCGCACCAGCACCTCCACATTCACAGTTCTTCATCTCAGTGACAAACATGCACACAAGAACATGAACTGCCTCTCCTTCAATCTCACTATTTGTTATGATGTAGAATAGAACGACATAAGCGACAAACACATTGTTCACCCCTGATGTAAATTTATGCACTGGCTGATTAGAATGGAAAAGAAACTTAAACCATCTGATAAATATTCAGAACAGCTCTCGCATATCCGGTATCACAGAAATAAAGGGTTTTTTTGTCCCTTCGCACGCTGTCAAGTGAGGGAATAGAGATCAAGGACACACACACACACACACACGTGCGCGGGCTTGGGTTTGCAGAGGTTGGAAGAAATATTAGCGCTGCTTGGTTTTGAAAGACATCACTGAAGAAACAGGTTCTGTATATGGACTGTATATTCTATACATGGACAGAAAAATCAGGACAACTGCCTTTTTGTCCAGAACAAATTATGAGTAAATACGTTTTGTAAACAGCGAGGATGTTTTGCCAGTGGCCTATGAGAACCTTATTATTATTAATGTCATGCTTAGGCCATACTGCACCTTCATCAGACTCAAGAGTTAATAAGAGTGTGAATAATGGAATTGCAGGTGAAGCGCAAACAAAGAATGAGAAACACGCACATGCGTACACACACACACACACACACACACAGAATTGCATAAGGGTTCCACCTCTCACTCCAGTGACATACACAAGTTGTCAAATGAAATGGGATTGCAAAGTAATTTAGTCTCTCCACCTGCAATAAATGATCGATACAGGCTATTTGTCACAACAGAGGGGTTTCTAGTAAAGCACAAGGCCACTTGTATTACTGAGGACCACAGATCCATTAGTCTAAGTTTTATGAGCCGTCAAACATTCTCTCTCGCCGTATATGATTGAAAGATTCTGCTTGTCATCGGTTGCTTGCAGCCTTACTGAAGCTCCACCCTGAGTCATTGATGGATAACACATAATTAAGGGAAGTATGGGGTGAATGTTAAGCACGGGAAAGGCCAAGAGTCGCATTCTGTTACATTTGGGGCTCTGCAGGCCAATTGGCCGCCGAATAATAAATAATCCTCGTATTATTGTATGCATGATAGGGAACCTTACTGTTTTGATTTAGTGAAAATAATTCTGTTTAAATTCCCTGCAAGAGAGGCACTTGTATGGCCGCTTTGTGGGTTGGACAGACAAACAATCCTTAGACACACATCTGTGATCTACTTTTCCAAATTGAAAGCGCTACTATATTTAATCAAATAAGCTGTGTGGAGCGTAAGCAACCAACGTGAGGCGATACAACGTGCTGCCACAGCAGCGCAAACATGCAGCACAAGGCGACTGCATCCACATTATTATTATTGCTGCAGTCACAAAAAGCCAAAAACAACACGCCAACTATTCTCAAAACAGAATTGAATATTACAGAGGAACAAAACCCTGATGGACAAATAGAAGAAAGAGTTTTCGGTCGAGAGAAAAAAAGACTTTTCCTCCCACCAGTGTTCTCTATCCCCCTCTTATTAAATTTTCAGGCGAGTGAGCACATATTCGCACCTCCAGATGAGCGCTCTGATACGTGGTCAGGACAATCGGATTAGAAGTGGATTTACTGGGGGAAACGCAATTAAAAGTTGAAAACGGTGAAGGTATTTAAGAGGCGATAAGAGGCGGATCAGGCATACTTCAAAGGTTGCCCGGTGAACGGTGTTCATTCGGATGGAATATTTCTAAGAGCAGTTGAAAGGCGTGAGGTGCATAGAGAGTGCAATCTCCATGGGCTGAGACACTTTAGGAGTAGTAATCTTCAATTCGGTTGAATTAAAAAAAAAAAAAAAAGCAAATACAATCTATAATACTAACAATAAAATCAATACAATAACAAAGCATATTTAACAAATAAATAAATAGTCCTACCTGTATTCTATTTTTGCAGAGATAATGTTTTTTCGCCTATGTAGGGGCATTTGACAAAATTGCACATTTATAAAAGTAAAAATTCTTAAATCATGATTTCTTTGGCAGTGATGACGACTACGGTACCTCTGTCGAGTCGTTATCCGGGTTGCCCCCAAGCCGCGACTGCGTTCAACTTTTCTCCCTCCTCGCAGTCTCCTTTCATGCAGTCCTGCTGGATGATCGTGCGTAAAGGTCCGTCTGGTGCCGCTTTAGCCAGGAGGTTCCGACCAAGCGTCGTAGCAGCATATTTTCTATCCTTCCTTCCTTCCTATTTTTGTTTTGTTTTTTTTTTTTTGTAGTGTTGCCAGCCGTTTTAACTCGACACGGAGCGAGGGCGGCAGAATACAGGGCGACGTTCGCAGCTCCCACTGCTCCCCGTCCACTCAAGCACAACCGCGAGGACCCACTCGTGGAAGTGTCCGCCGCCTGATTTGTCACGGGCCATGACAGCTGGCTGCGTCCGCCCGATGCGCTCTTTCAGTGCGCCTCAACTTCCACGTTATTGTTTCTCGCACAAGACTTGTCCGGAGTTGTTTTCTTAGATGGATCCAGTTGATAGTGCGACGTGTGCGCTCCTTGCGACTCTCTCTCTCGCTCTCTCTCTCTCTCTCTCTCTCTCTCTCTCAGTCTCCTGCTCCCTCCCCCCCTCTTTCTCTCTCTCTCTCTCTCTCTCTCTCTACGTCAGTCCCTCCCCTCCTCAGAATAAAGAATGCATATCCCCCAGCAGCCCCCGTGATAGCTGTGAGCCACAGATCTTCCCTGCAGTCCTCACAATGCAGAAAATAGTTTTGTTTCTCAACACACTAAAGTACATGCCATTAGCCGCGGTCTATAGCTTAACAATGACGTGGGCACTCCTTTGCATTGATTTGACATCATATCCGTCATACGAAACTCCACTGGAGCTTTTCTTTGCATCACTTTACCCTCAAACTAAGGATTCCCAAACTTTTTTTCAGTTTAAGGGACAACTTCCTGGGAGCCAATCTTTTGAAAATACATCACCATTGACATACTGCACTGTGCAATTTATACTCCGAGCATTTTACAATATATTTGGGATTTTTGTTTTGCCTGAGTAAATCCTTTCTCCCCCATGCCATGCTGCTTTTTTTTTAATTTCCTCCGAGAGGGAAACACTAATATTACATTCTCTTAGCTCTGTACTGTCAACATTTTCCACACTGATCGACATTGATCCACACTGATCTTATTCCAGACTTTCTATTGTTCCACTATAACTTGTTAAACGTGCTGATTCTACTTTTGGAACCCTGGAAGCGCTACTGGTCCTCAGGTCAGAGGGCACAAATACTTTTGGCCCTGTGCGCAACATTACACACTACCAAGCACCAAACCAAGAATTTTGGGAATGATTGCTTTTAGGGGTTTGTACATTGACTCAAATTGATAGATTTCATGGTATTTTGGTAAAACATATATTAATTTTATTATATTAATATACATTCACTGCCATTGGCTGGCAACCAGTTCAGGGTGTACCCCGCCTCATGCCTGATGATAGCTGGTATAGGTTCCAGCACGCCCGTGACCCCTGTGAGGATAAGCGGCTCAGAAAATGGATGGATGGAATATACATTCATGTAATAACACCTAATAAGACAAATATGTCTTACAATCTAAAATATTGTGGTTGCATGTGTTAAATGAACCATATTATTGGCAGTCAAATGTCAACCTTTAAAAATTCAGATGCACAATCCGTTGCAGCATATAAAAACTGAAATTAACAAAAACATTTTAACAAATTATCTTCATTATTACAACTGTTATATTATGATGCTTGACTGGGATGAAAACTCAAAAGTATTAAGCTCAAATTTCAGCAATTTTAACGATTCTTAAAATATCATTAACTGAATTTGCGCGTTACTTTAACCCTTTAAAGAAAGCATAGAGTAATTACAGTGGGGCAAAAAAGTATTTAGTCAGCCACCAATTGTGCAAGTTCTCCCACTTAAAAAGATGAGAGAGGCCTCCAATTTCCATCATAGATAAAACCATATGAGAGACAAAATGAGAGAGAAAAATCCAGAAAATCACATTGTCTGATTTTTAAAGAATTTATTAGCAAATTATAGTGGAAAATAAGTATTTGGTCACCTACAAACAAGTAAGATTTCTGGCTACCACAGACCTGTAACTTCTTGAAGAGGCTCCTCTGTCCTCCACTCGTTACCTGTATTAATGGCACCCATTGGAACTTGTTATCAGTATAAAAGACACCTGTCCACAATGTCAGTCACACTCCAAACTCCACTATGGCCAAGACCGAAGAGCTGTCAAAGGACACCAGAAACAAAATTGTAGACCTGCACCAGGCTGGGAAGACTGAATCTGCAATAGGTAAGCAGCTTAGTGTGAAGAAATCAACGGTGGGAGCAATTATGAGAAAAGACAAGACCACTGATAATCTCCCTCGATCTGGGGCTCCATGCAAGATCTCACCCCGTGGGGTCAAAATGCTCACAAGAACGGTGAACAAAAATCCCAGAACCACACGGGGGGACCTAGTGAATGACCTGCAGAAAGCAGGGACCAAAGTAACAAAGGCTACCATCAGTAAAACCATACGCCACCATGGACTCAAATCCTGCAGTGCCAGACGTGTCCCCCTGCTTAAGCTAGTACATGTCCAGGCCCGTCTGAAGTTTGCTAGAGACCATTTGGATGATCCAGAAGAGGTTTGGGAGAATGTCAGATGAAGCCAAAATATAACTTTTTGGTAAACACTCAACTTGTCGTGTTTGTAGGAGAAAGAATACTGAGTTGCATCCAAAGAACACCGTATCTACTGTAAAGGATAGGGGTGGAAACATCATGCTTTAGGGCTGTTTTTCTGCAAAGGGACCAGGATGACTGATCCGTGTAAAGGAAAGAATGAATGGGCTCATTTATCGTGAGATTTTGAGCGAAAACCTCCTACCATCAGCAAGGGCATTGAAGGTGAAACGTGGCTGTGTCTTTCAGCATGACAATGATCTCAAACACACCGCCCGGGCAACGAAGGAGTGGCTTTGTAAGAAGCATTTCAAGGTCCTGGAGCGGCCCAGCCAGTCTCCAGATCTCAACCCCATAGAAAATCTTTGGAGTGAGTTGAAAGTATGTGTTGCTCAGTAACAGCACCAAAACATCACTGCTCTTGAGGAGCTCTGCATGGAGGAATGGGCCAAAATACCAGCAACAGTGTGTGAAAACCTTGTGAAGACTTACAGAAAACATTTTATCTCAGTCATTGCCAACAAAGGGTATACAACAAGGTATTGAGATTAACTTTTGTTATTGACCAAATACTTATTTTCCACCATAATTTGCTAATAAATTCTCTAAAAATCAGACAGTGATTTTCTGGATTTTTTTTTCTTCTCATTTTGTGTCTCATAGGTGAGGTATACCTATGATGAAAATTACACGCCTCTCTCATCTTTTTTAAGTGGGAGAACTTGCAGTATAATTCTAAATTTATCAACAGTTATTATAATTATTGGCCATAAAATTTCAAAGCTGAAAATGTAAACTACAGTGGGTCAAACAGTATTAGCAGAAAGCATGCAGAGTGAACTTGCAGGCACGTATGCAGTACTTAAATTTTAAATGCTTGGCTTGGTCTTTATATTCCAAATACAAGACTATAGACTCATCCTTTATGTTTGCGCAATTTGTCATATTGCCATTCGGTATGAAAATGTTAAGATACATTTATTGTTTCATATGAAAAATTTCCACAGTATTTCTACATAAAAACATTGTGAAAACTGATGTTTTTCAAGCAGAATTCAAACGAAGCAACATGTAATCTTTCAGGCAAATGTGGAAAAGTTAACTTGCGGGCATGTGTGGCTTGTGTGTTCACCATTCAGCCATTCATCATCTATAGAAACTTTTATGTTGTCATATAACGTCCCTGACGTTAACGATGGTAAGACTTTTTGGTGCCCATGTTATTATAGATGGTAAAGATGTTAGACTATTCTGTGTTTGTGACGTCAATGGTGAGCTCTTTCGTACTTGCGATGTGAAAGATGAACTGTTTAGTGTTTGTGATGTTAAACATCTTTTGTTCACAGTTTTTCTTATAGGATAATAGCATGGCAGTGTTGCATGCACCCACATTTATACACATACAGTAACGATTTGAAAGTACGATTTGAATCTAGCTAATCTTCGTCACCGTGCACCGCCCCGCCCCCGCCCAGCCACCTCACGTCTGCACAAAGAAATTTTCTCAGCTCACTCAATGACAAAGAACCAGGAAGACAGCGGCTCGTCGCGCTCTGCTGCCCGCCTCAGACTGCTCCTCAGTTGGCCAGGCAACTGCGACGAGCCACTGGAGGAACGAGGATTGGACCCGTGTCCCCCTTGCCTGCAGCCAACCTCACACAAGAGTGCACTGTGAGCGCCAACGTTACAGAAAATGTTGCAGGTTAGATCTCCAATTTTTTTGGAACGTACAATCAAACAAAGGTATAAAAAATTCAATCAATATACCTGACGACTCAGTGAGAACAGTGACATGAAGTAAGCGCTAGTTTTCCAAACTCAGCCATGCAGTTGTCCGTGTATAGGATTCACACCTGTGTTATATATCTTTACCTTTGATTTGAAGTAGAGAGCTGCTCAATTCCTTCTTTTTATCTTTTGTTGCAAGCCACAGTTAAATAATAAGGCCAAGAAAATATAATAGTCTACACTGAAAAAGGCTGTGGTATGTCCTCGCAAGCCTCCGTGTGCGCAGCGGGCGTGTGCAAATCATTTACGGACTATTTGGTCATGCCACCTGTCACAACACTCTGATTGCCTTTTTTTATTCCACCATATCCAGTTCTAAAATAATAATTAAAATAGAGGCATTAGATGGGGCCATATAGGGTGATTTTTTTTTCAAACAGATAGACAGTTTTAACATATGTACTGTATGTTTTATTTTGAAAACAGCAAACTATAGCTTTAAAGGGGTTATATTATGGAAAATTGAATTTTAAATTACTTGCCTCCCCAACCATCAAGTGTGAAATTAAACAACCGAGTAACTCATCCATCCATCTATTTTCCAAACTGATTATCCTCACTAGGGTGTGCTGGCGTCTATCTCAGCTAACTTCGGGCGAGAGGCAGGGTACACAGGGTCGCCAGCCAATCGCAGGGCACCCAAATAAGACAGTTTTCACAAATGCCTATTTCTGAAAAGGTGTTTTGTGCATGAGTAATTTTGACTTCTGAATTGTTGAACAGTTGGTAGCCTGTTTCGGGATGTCAACAATTCTGTTTTGCAGTGTTACTAGGACTTCAACATTTTCCTTGTGCCAATAAGAGAAATGATTCTTTTTCACTAAGCCATGAAGTCTGCAGTGCCCACCGTATATTCCGTCCATCCATTTTCCATACCCCTTATTCACACTTGGGTCGCGGGTATGCTGGAGACTATCCCATCTTTGGGCAAGAGGCGGGGTAAACACTGAAGTGGTCGCCAGCCAATCGCAGGGCACGTAAACAACCATTCACACTCACATTCATACCTACGGACAATTTAGAATCTTCAATTAACCTACCACGCATGTTTTGGGGATGTGGGAGGAAACCGGAGTACCCGGAGAAAACCCACGCAGGCACAGGGAGAACATGCAAACTCCACACAGGCGAGGCCGGATTTGAACTTCAGAACTCTGAGGCAGATGTGCTAACCAGTCGCTCACCGTGCCATATATTTAACTTAGGTATTCCCTTCACTTGGTTAACAATGTGAAGATTGCCTCAGTTGACTAGCTTCACTCACCAGTGGGGAAATACATTCAACCCCTTCTCAAGTTCTGACATGTTAAATACACGCTATGGATTTTTGGACTACCTGGTTCCAACTGGAGAAATATTTGAAAACTTGTCTGTCTCGATCAGGCAACATTATTTTTATATTTTTTTGAAAGCCTTGCTAATGAAAAAATAAAAATAATTCTGCACCCTATCCTTTTGAGGGTTGCAGGAGTTGGAGCTGGACCTGCTGGCACACCACATCTGTGAATGGCCACCAGTCAAATAAAAGGCGTATATCGAGACACTGAGTGGGAACTGAATCCACTCGCTCAACTAATGAGAATGCAGAACACAGCTTTCGTTTATGTACAAGCACACTTCACAACCAACTTTTAAAAACAAAGGAAACACACGCTTGTCAAAACATTTGAAGGTAACTCAATGTGCTGTTGAAGTCAGTAAAAGATGTTCAGTTATGCTAAGCAAATATGTAAGACCCTCATTTGACAAAAATGTAAAAATTCCTATTTTGCAGTACCATTATATTGATACTCTCCTTCTAATTTGTGCATCACACTTATTAAACTGCTGTGTCCTCTGTTAAAAAGGTCATGGAGCACCGTTTTGAGGGTCAGAAATGCTCACAGGAGCCGAGTGTTCCTTGAAGGTCAAGACGTGTACATTTCTGATCTGTCATTAGTTAACGAACACTATTGACACTACATTATGACTTTCATTGACCTACCTTAGTGTATAATAACTCTTCACTAGTGTAACGACAAATCATGAGTCCCTTTTCTAATCACCTGTTTAGCATATTTCCCAACATTATTTTGAATTGGAAAAAACAGTAAGAATTTGAAGCTCCATATTTTATTATCTATAATTCCACTGCTTTAACTGATGTTTTAGTTTTTTTTGCCATTGTATCACTTCTGTATTGGTATCAAGGTACTGAATTTAAAAATTAAATCTGTAAAAATCTGAATTTTGGTAATCTTACAATTTTATTGAGTCTCACTGTTTGCCTTAATTTCAGCTGTCATGTCCCTGCCATGCATGGCTGTGCAGGCTGTAGTCTAAATTCAATTCCTTCATAAAAGGAGCTTTCGCCTGACGCATGAATTATTGATAGTGTAAATTTAGAGGAAACAGTCTATTTTTATTTTTGCCTTGATGGACATGTTTGGCAGCGGGCTGCTATGATCTTTATGATGTAGCATTTGTGTCATTCTTTGGCATATGAATAAAATGGACCCAGAAAATCATTATTTTGTAGACATACTTGTACGAAAGCCAATTTACCCATTGTGCTCATTTGCAATGTTTTCATGGGTTTGATCTAAACTAACACAACCATGTTAAATAATCCATGACAATGGTTGTATTTACATCCAAAACTGTGAGCAGACTGTTGTAGAGGGGCTGAAGGAAACCAGGGAACTAAATACATGCAAACTGATGAGACAACAAGGAACACCTGGACAAGACGAGAGGGTGGAGGGAGCTGATTGGTTGACACAAGGTAGGGTTGACGAGAGAACAGGTGGAGACAAAAACAACGAGCAAAAAGGACATGAAGATGTGAGAGGAAATCTTGACAAATGAGACAAACTAAATTCAATCAACACGAAGTCAACAAAAACACAGCTCATCACATATATAGAGAAAAAGCTTAACGTCGCTTTCTGTCACAAAACTGATGTGGACATCTCTACTTAGGCCCACTTCAACTTCTGAAAATATCAGAACAATTGCCCATAGTTTGGATTATATAGGCTTGTATGAGCAATTTCTCAGTGATTTGGTGTCATGTTTTCTGGTGACATCTCAGAGACATATATTAATGAAGAGAGCGCAAGCAATATTTTGGTCTCCCGGGTCCCAGAGTCGCCGCGACTGATCAGTCTCGGCAGTCTTGGCAATATGTCCGCCAGGGAGAGAGACCCTTTAATCACTACCAGTCCTCCATGTTAACATGGATGTTTGAATTCAACAGCCGTCCAGTTGAATTCAATAGCTGTGCATGGCAGTGAATGAGTTAAGTCTGTTACTGTTTACTTTTGACCTTAAGGATAAGATTAATCAGAAGATATGAGTATTGCCATAATTGGGTTAATACTAGATTAGTATTGATGTCAATGCAAAAAGCAACCATAAAATAAATTTTTTAAGGAAACAATTTTAAGGGTGAGAACCATACGTTTTTCAGTCAATAACCTCTGTAATTTCAGTGGAAATTCCCTTTCTTTGCTGTGCCTGGAGACCTTTGGTGTGGCATATTTACTCTGCACGCTTCTGCACCTTGATAAAACTGCAGATACACAAGATCCTGACACATGCAAAGCTGATGTCCGTCTTTTCCACTCCAAACTGTTAATGGAGGGCAAAGAAAAGGGGGGAGTCAACTTAGATATGCAGATATGTTTATCCCTTGGTCAAATTCATTACCTTCCCGAGAGACATCATTAGCTTATCCAATTCCTTACTGCATTTATTTTCATCTGGACACTGCGAAACACTTGAAAAGGTGCCAGCCAAATTAGTGTTACAAGAAAAGTAGAAATCCCTGCACGTATCTTATACTGAACAAACTGTGGGAAATGATGGCAGAATTGCTTAAGCCATATAAGGCATTTGCTTTGGAGATTTTAGTAGTTTAACAATATGCTGATTATGTATAGAGTAGGGTGGCACGTTGGCACGCCAGTGGCTAGCACATCCGCCTCACAAATCTTGAGGTTGGGGATTCGAATCTGGGCTAAGGCCTTCCTGTGTGGAGCATGTTCTACCCGTGCTTGCATGGGTTTTCTCAGGGTACTTCCTCCCACAAGCTCAGAGTCAGATTATTGTACCAGCGTTTCCCCTCCTATGCCAAAAATGTATAGTTTTATTGCTTTTTAGTATTCATTGAGATATTTTCTGGCCCAAAATAAATATATGGTTAACCTCATGTAGCTCTCAGGGCTTTGTCCATTTGATTGAACCAATAAACCCTCTTTGCAGTCAATATAGCATAAGATATAGCATGGTGGGCCTCCATATTTGCAACTTGGCATCAAACGGTTTATCTAAGTTTCTGGCAAATTTAGTTAGTAATATCTTAGAGAAAATGTACAAAATTGTTATTTTTTCCCATTCATTATTCTATGAAATTCTATACATCAATGGCCTAAGTTTGCACATGCACACTGAGGGATGTGACTTTCATCTTGTACCTTCAGGGGTCACGCCAGTGAGTCACTCGGATGATTTGTTTGGCATAGTTTTTACGCCAGATGCTCTTCTCGATGCAACCCTCCCATTTATCTGGGCTTGGGACTGGCAGTTGACTGAGTATTGGGGCACTGGCAAGAAATCATACCTGCGCTGTCTGCATGTGAGGCAGCTGCATGTACCACTATACTATACTAGACTAGTCTTGTGAACACGATTACGTATACACAAAACTATATTGATAGGACTATAACCATTTTTTGGGGCCTGTCCAAAGGCTGAATCTGGGTCATTGCATGGAATGATAGTGAAGGCAGCCTTGTGAGTTATAGTGCTAGATAAAGTCCTGACATAATTCTTCCCTATGCTGAAGCCAGCCTGTAAAAACATTTGACTACAAGTAAGCCCCTGTTGTTCGGTAGCAGGAGGGGTGAGGGATAGGAAACATGCAGAGGGCGGTGTTGGTGTAGTAGTTTCGAAGGAAAAGGCAATGGAGCTGAAATGGCTTAGAAGAGGACAGGATGAGAGGATTGTGGATTACTGGCATTTTTGACATGAGGCACCGAATTCATCCTTGTCTCCCTAAGATTTAATACTCAAGCTGGCTGCTTAGCAACACACGCAGCAATTGTCAGGCAACGCCTATATATTGGCCATTTCTTTTGCTGAACTTCGCATCTCTGCAACAATATACAAATAATAAACTTCAAAGGATCCATGGACAGCATCTGTTCGAGTCTCCCTGACTGTATTACACTTTGTTCCTCTCAGCGGAACTCATAGGATCGAACACAATCTGTTCCAGACGCTGGTTGACCTCTGTTCAGATTCTGAAACATTTTTTCAATCGCAAGAGTGGAAATAATCAGTTGGAAACACCATCAAACTGTTGGAATCGTAAAACATTTACTTCTCTTACTTGTATTTTTAAAGTAAAATTTGAACATTCCTATTTCTTTGCATTGCAAAGATTTTCTGTGCCCCAAATATCTTTAATTATCAATTGTTAAAAGAAGTTAAATGCAGCGACAAAACACATGAACTTGGATAAGAGACGACACATTTGCGTTGAAGGTGGGTCCGCTTACTTCATGTGACCTACGTCGATTATATTCTGATTTTGGAATACGTGTACAATAAAGTCACAAAAAGGAAAATACACATGCAGTTAATCATTCATTATTCACTCAGGTATGCAAACGTCGAACGTGACTTCATGCATGAGGTTTTTTTTTTTTTTAACGCTGAAGAACTGTCTGACTTAAAAGGCAGATTGTTCATCACAATGCGAATAGTATGACCTGACAATATATTTAACTGTAGTAATTTTCAGCTACCTATTCATCTAGTCAAGCAAACTAATTGCATGAATTGCTTGTAAATGTGCATTAATCCAGTGATAGGATGGTTTGTGAGGAGGAGGTTGGCATGATGGTTAGATCAGATGTCGGCGTTGTTGTTTGATTCTTGAGCCGAGACTGCTTTTGACAGGCTTCACAGTGGGGGATCTCTGCTCCTGCAAGGTTTCTTTTCAAGTTCGTTTCCAACAGCAATTTAAGGAGAGTCATTCAAAAACCACAATAATTAATTATACCCTGAGCATGATTATTCTTTTTTTATTTTTATTTTTTTAGCTCACTGTAACCATATAGTACAGTTCCAGACAAAGGTATTGTTCACTGTACTTAGCGGACATTTTTTTTTACATATCTATAGTGCATAATAACTTTTTAATCACTGCAATCAGTGAGAAAAAAACACATCACAGAGACTGTGGCGCAGTTGCATTCATCATTTGAAGCAGAGAGGGTTGTAATTTTGGTTGTGAAAAAGGAAGACCACAATCCGGATACCTAAGATGCAAATATGGAAACGCTCATTATAAAAGTCTGTTTTGACCACCTGGATGAAAAAGTGCTCCATTTCCGATGCTAAAAAAAGATTTATGGGCCTATTCTGGGTCTGAGTAAAGACACTGTCAGAACAACTGGTGTTAAACAAAACATGAATTTTCAAACATTGTGCAACACCCGGAAACAAGAAGTCCCCGAAGAGCTGTTTTTTGAAGACTACAACGTAATTTAAGAGCGGAAAGACCAATTTTTCATCCTGCTTTTTCATTTTGGATGATGCTTAATAGTTCAACATTTTTCAAATGTCAAATCACACGGCTTTTGTGGAATGTGATTTTAGCTATATTTAGCAGCTGATCCATAAGGAAAAGATGCAGCATAAGATTGAAAAAATGGGAGATTAATTGGGGGTTGTTCAGTTTACAGTATTTGGTGAATGTACAGATGACACAATGTCAGTGAAGAGCCAGAAAAGCATCGGATGGACTGCAACTTACAATAGACAATCTAGAAGAGGAAGGAGCAGGTCTCCAGGTCACGAGAAAGATGGGCCTGATCCCACCTCCTATCCCTGTAGCTTTTCGTTTGTTTGAAGTCACATCTGGGCTCAATTTCCTCTCCTGACTCGAGCAAAGAGGAAGTCTTCTTGGTGGGTGGAAGGGCGGCTGCTGCCTTCCAGGCTTTACTGTACAAAAACTGTAAGCCATGAGTCATTTCACTCAGAAGCTGAATAAACGCAGCATCCAGTACTTGCCTCACTTGCATTTATCAAACTGGATTCAGGCTGGCATTTTGAGAGGGCTCAGATGTTCATGTGGGCAAATTTAGGTTGTAACAATAGAAAGAAAAACAATTCCATTAATTTTCTACTTGTGTGACAAAATACTCTCTTCAATTTGCGGCATTGAAGTAGTGGAGCCCAAAGTGCTATATTTTTTTTTTCCACCAGGCACCAAATTCCAGGCCTGGTGAGAATACAATAGAGGTGAATGCTAAGTGTGCCATTGCTTCAGGGCGGAGCCACAAAATCAGGAAAATAATAACCTTTCAATATATTGTAATTAAATTTCATTTACGTTATTACTGTTAACTTGAAATGAAAACGCTAACACAGATTCAGATGTAAATCAACGCCCAATTAATATTACTACAAATGACAATAGATATGCATATTTCAAGAGAGTTTGACTTTTGCTTATGAAAGAAAAGTTTTTTTATTTTGGGCACCCAACAAACCAGGCAAAAAATGTTATATTCTTAAGTGCAGTTTTTTTCTGTTACGATTAGTAAACAAAATATTTCATTACTCCACTCCAATGTACAGTATTGGGTAATTGAGCAATTTTGTACGATTTGACTTAGATCTTGCTTAAACTCAGTAAAGACTTGACTCAACATACTTTTAAAGGTCCCGCATTTTGGCTATTAGGACCTCCATAGAGTGACTCTCTAACATGGACTGTGTATAAAAGTGTCAATTTCATTGAAAAAAACAAATTGGTTTTGTCATATCAGTGTCCAGAAAAGGCCCCTCTGACAGCTACTTCTGTTTGACACAATTTTGTATCCACTTTGTCCATATTTGGCTAAGATTGCCCACTTTCCTCTGATTGGTTACCTCCATGTAAAAACCCACTTGTGAGAGCACACGTGTTTGTTATGTTGACAGCGCTGTCTCAGGGCAGAGATTTATGCTAGTGACGTAGATTAGCTCGAGAAATTCGAATGACCTGATTTCAGGCCTCTTGGCAGAAAAACGTCTGGAACTCAGGAATGCGTGGACAATTTTAATTCATATTTCACATGTTTACCAAGGCACCATAGTAAGAATATTACATCCCAAATGGTAGAACAAGTTGGTTTGGCAAAATATGTCCCATTTACTTTAGTGGAGACTTGATTTTCGTTACAGTAACTTGGCACTTGAAGTCCAAGACTTACAGTACTTGCAGCTCGCACATTGTGACTTAGTCCCAAAGTTGACCAAATTGAATATTGACCAGCTTCAGCAAATTCATTGTAGTCAAATCCCCAAATCATTTCTAAAAAGACCAACCTTCCATTTAATAGCAAGATTTTAAAAAGGCTGGTACAGTCAACTATATTATATAAATTAGTGTTATGATCAAATGTATATTATGTAAATGTTAACGTCGCTATAACCAGGGTCAATTCTAGGATCAGAAAAATCAAAACACATTAACAAAACAACGTCCTCTTTCAATTGTTTGTAATGTACATAATTCCAGTCTGGAACAAATTGTAATGGGTACAGTTAAAACAAATGACAGACAGCAGATTCAAATTTACATGTGAGAAACAGATGTTAAAACAAATAATTGGATCACATGTGAATTTGTTAAAAAACCCTTCTATCACTAAACAATTGCTAGAAGTCTGGCTCTCTGACTTCACCACACCTTTAATGCTGCAGACAGCTGTTAAAAGGCTGCGTCTGTTCGTAGAACGCTTATCAACTGTGTGTTTATCATCAGCTTTCCCCTCCAACTAATGAAGTGAGGCCTGAAACACCATACACCACAGCCCCTTGAACCTTTTCTCTTCTGACACCTTCTCACTGTTGATTTATTATTGCATGTTTTCAAATTAGTTCTGAGTGGAGAACGGCTCATGGCAATTTACACTCACATGGCTCGAGAGGCTTATTAATTGCTCTATTTTAATTACTCAAAATTCCTAGGCAGTGCAAATAATTAGATTTAAACTGGTTGTTTACTTATAATTCTGAATCATGCCTATATAAACGAGATGGTTAGTGTTTCTGTCATTATTATTATCGCAGGTTGAGGTTGCATTATCTATTCCAGACTGAGCTGCTGAAGTTGTTCTCTTTATATTCAGTTTAAATAGCTTTCAGCTTTAGAGTTTCTCAGCAGCAACATTTTGCATTGTAAGTAACAGTGTGTTGCAGGGCTGTATTACCTGTCTAAGTCCCCACGCTGACACACAGACTGAAAAATCCTCTGTTGCAAGATGAGACAGGAAGTGGGATAAATCCAGATTACATCAGCGACCAGGTGAAACCGCTTTCCAAAAGACAGCTACAAATACAATTATTCTTTCAGACACGGCTAAGCTATGGTGTTTAATCCTTTTCTATGCTGATGACACTACTTGTCTTTTCTTTTGGGGTGTCATAATTCAAATGTCTGATCTGAGGCTTTCGTTTCTTTCCTGTCGTTAATTCATCATCATCATCATGATTCCTTTTGTTATTTCTTCTAGTCACAATCAGCTCCACAGCATTAACCTTGGCAAGTTTTTCTGTAATTTAATGCTTTGTGGTTTTTCAACTTGGCGTGTGTACGTTAGCTCGTTTGGAATTGTGCTCACACGTCGAAATATAACTCCTCAAGGAACTGAATGCCCTGCAGACACACTGATGCAGATGAAACTGCTGGACTTTCTTCTTCTATTTTTTTCCCCCCTTACAACTTTAGCTTTTGTTTACAGGATCCTCCAGTCTTGCTTACCATGTCATGAAAAAAACAAATGTGATTTTTCTAAATGGCACTTTTGACCCATATGGTTTTGCTGAGGCAGTTAGCCCCCTTGCAACAATCTGCGGTTCCATCTGGTCACTGTGGTTACTTTGAGCACTCCCCTCCCTCCACTTTTGCTTTCACTTACTACCACAGCACGTCGCCCCAGTTTGGAAATAGACTGACAAAACATCCTAAGGGTGTCTCTTGGTGGACGCCTGCGTGAGAATTAGCGCTCCTCTTAGGGTGCCTCTGATGAATCAAGAGTGCCTTGTTTAGCCTCAGCTGGTCTTGTCTCTTGTCTTGTGAAGAGGAAGAACAAAGAGTGTGGGAGGAAGAGGAGGGGAGTCAAGGCGATGACTTCGGTGTGAGTGACAATGTAAAAGCAAATCGATTGAAAAGGCATCTCCTTTCAATGCTCATCCCCCAGAAGAGCAGAAGACAGCTCGTTCTGTCACGATCAGGTGGCACCAGGCCCAAACCTGAGGTCTGCAAGCGTGCGCAGATTCATTGAAAGGCACTTTTGTAAACAAATCACATGGCTATTATCTCCCCAGTGGACTCCAGTGATGACTCTGCATTGGGGGATTGGTCCTGCTGATGGCATTGGTTTTGTTTCTTTCAATACGTATTTTATATTTCATACAGAGAAAAGGTTCAACTGGAAAATCCTCATAATGCACAAACTACTGTTGTTGGAGTCATTTCTTAAGTGTCGTCTGAGTTCTTGTTCGGGGATGCTGTTTGTCCAAGATGGATGCCCCTTAAGTTATTCTATGACTTGAGTTTGAAATTATGCTCAGGAATTCTAAAGGATTAATGAAAAATGTGCTGCTATTTTTTGTGATGCCACCACAAAACCTTCCATCCATCCATTTTCCATACCACTTATCCTCACTAGGGTCAAGGGCGTGCTGGCACCTATCCCAGCTAACTCTGGGCGAGAGGCGATGCATACCCTGGACTGTTCGCCAACCAATCGCAGGGCACATATAGACAAAAAAATCATTCACCCTCAAATTCACACTTATAGGCAATTTAGAGTCTTCAATTAACCTAACATGCATGTTTTTGGAATGTGTAAGGAAACCGCAGCACCCGGAGAAAACCACCAAGCACAGGGAGAACATGCAAACTCCACACAGGAAGCCCGGATATGAATCCACGACCTCTGAACTGTGAAGCGGATGTGCTAACCAGTCAACCACTGTGCCAGCACCACAAAGTCAGTGAAGGCAAAAGGTAAAGGTATGATGGTGACCAGAAAACTAGATTTAGAAGTTATTGTGACTTGGGAATGAGGCACACACTTCGACCCACAATACTAATAATAGAATGTACTCAAAACAAGCTGCACTTGTTTCTGTCACTTCTTCCATTAAAGGTGAGTAAACTATTACAGTGGAACCTCAGGTTACGAACGACCATTTTTATGAACAATTCAGGTTATGCACAAACTTTTATTTACGTGCTATTTTTGTTGTGTGAACATTCTTAGCATGGACCAGTAAAAGGATCTATATTGTGCTTCTTCTCGTGCTGCATAACCATCACTGGCTCTTTGCATAACGCGTTTATCGCATCAATGTTCTTTCTCTCTTAATTAGCCCTCAGAATGGCTCATATTGATTACTGTCAGTTGAAAATGGCAAAAAACATCAATCCCAATTCACCGCTCCACGGCGGAAGACTGAAGACTGTCGTGTGTGTTGGCAAAATCTAATAGCGTCCCGCACTAGATTTGTGATTTACGTGGCAAAAAAGTCCAACGTTATTTTATTTTCCTGGTAAAATACTACAGGTATCGTCACTATGTATGACATTAAATCTTTAATGTAGACGCCGAAAGGTTAATGTCGGCCTAATCACGACAAAGTAGTTCTCCACGCTTTAGTGCACATAGAGGTTTTGCCTATGCACTCGCTCACCCAATCACAGATCTACCAGCAGCCATGTTGCATTTGTGAATGAAAGCGGAAATAGCCAAGATGTTATAAATGTAAATAAATTGCCTTGTGGAAGAAAAACAGTATGTAATGGTTAGTGGCTTACCTCCTGTCTTCTTTTCTTTCTATTTCAGGAACAGACGACTTCAGTCATTCCTGGATCATTGCACACGCCGTCTATTTCAACACAAATAGAGAAAAATATCTCAGATCCATTATAATCTAGCTATCTAGCTTATATCTAAGATGTTTGAATTCAATGTAAAATTCTAATTCGTTCTCTCTGGGTTTTGGGTTTTTCATTTTTCTTCTCGCACCCTCTTTGCTCTTAACTTGGCACAAAGCAGATTAATTGTGCGGCCTACAAAAGGTAGGAGCAAGCCAGTGCAACTGTCTGATAGCATGTCACATTAAGATGAATGCCTCATCCCTTTGGTCTTGATCAGCCCTATATAAAGACACAGTGCCCAGAATAACCACTAAAACAATGGGAGAACCTGACACTAATGCTGGCAAAGGGTGTATTATGACGTATTGAGAAATGTTGACCAAAGTGACATTTTGAACACCCTGCCAGGCTGCTGGATTGGGTTGTCACGTCAACACAGCATGATGGGAAAGACGCATGGAGAGGACTTTTGTTTCTCTTTGTAATTATTGACATTGGTTCTTTTCAAGGCAGAAATACAACAGTATATATTGGGAGGATCGGGGACATTGTTGGTATTGCAATGAACACACGAGTTACAATTACAAACTGCGTTATTAAAAGCATGTATCATTGATCAACTGATATTATTCTGTAATACCTTATAAGATGTTTATGTGACATCATGATATATTGTATATATATGTTTTTGAAAACAATAACACTGCTAACATCTTTATGCTGAAGGCAGTGGTCTGTGAGTTTAGTCTAGGCATGTACAAGTGCATACCAACCACAACAATAATGTTGGTTTGTAGTAGCATTTAACGCTTCTCCGGCAGGGTGTTGATTACACCTAATTACTCATCAATGTCCCAGTCAACGCTCATACATTGCAACAAACGACATCCAAAAGACAGTTTTGACCAGGAGGAAAAGCAGTTAGAGTGCATGTGCGTTGATTTCTTTACATAGTGACGGAATGCATATTACATGTTTTGTCTTATTGCAGCACTACATGATTGGAATTAATTTGACAACATTGTCATGTTGTCAGTATGTGTAACTTTCAGGAACCCAAAGTAAAAAAAACTTGCCCTTTAAACTGGGTTGTTGTTGCATATATGTACCCTTCGAGTCAAGCAAATGATGAATGTTAAAGTGAAATAAATACAGTGTTTAAATTATAAGTCAGTGTCACTTATTTTAACATAAAACATGTAAAGGTATCTCCATTCTCAACTTATTTGAATTATACCAAGTACAAAATGAAGATCTCATTTGAGATGGGTGTGGTATGATGTTTGTAACATAAGCCGCATATCGATTCTGTTTTTTTTTTTTCCTGAAAAGCCAGTGTTTTGGAGAGCGAAGCAACAATGTAAACACTGACGTTATGACATTGCCAAAAGATATTAATGCTCAAAAAGTGTTCAAATGGATTGCTCTGATGTCACCACTATCTTATTCACAGCCCCTTGGGGACAAAGTTTTGCTATCGTACGAGAACTTTGGCGACTCAGCTGTGTCATGAAGCACCCACAGTCGTTACACAGATCAGGATATATTGGCATACTTGGAAAGGCAATTGATTGAGTGGTTAGACCCTGAAGTGGTCATCAGGTGGTTGCCTATGGGGAAATTAATATTCAATTGTAAGACCTAAACCATTCTTTGTTTGAAATCCTTTTTGGATTTGTCATTTTGCATTTACTCAATAGGAAGCTTTTAAAAAGTGGTACTGTCGAAACACTTTGGTGGTGGCTGCTATGATCTATATCAGAGACATTTTGAAATACAAGTCCTCACTTTCTTTCATGCTCTTTAAATACTGCTTCTTGGATTACCATACAATGTCTTATGCTAAAGGGAGGGTTAGTAAATCAGTTGGGACGGGTCTCTATACAGTATGATACTTCCCTTCCTGTTGCAGTTAACTAAAGCCTTGTCTAATATTGTGGTTTTGTCATGCTAAATGCCCTTTCCTGATCTTTCCCTGAAACCAGATGTTATGTATCCATACATTACCCCCCCTATTTAAGATGTGGTAATCCTGTTTTTTTATTAAATGCAATCATGATGTATGTAATTTTGACACTAAACACCATTTGTCATAGCAAGTCACTTGTTTGACACAACCTTGGGATCGAGCATGTGGTACTGTCAACGAAGGAGAGCACAGGCCAGTTACGCTGCTTCAAACTGACATCCACACTGATGTGTGATGGTTAAACAAATAGACTGGAGGCAGAACATTGCATACGCTGTAACAGAGGGGTTTGTATCTCGCCCTCCGAGAGTGGCTTTTTTCCACACAGAGAACCTCTTTGTTCTCCCGCCGACCTTCATCCAGACACTTTTATTTGACAGCAAGGTGTGCCCTACAACAGCCCACTGGAGCTGATGTCCCTATGCAGCCGCCAGGGCTGGTGATTACGACTGTCATAAAGAAGACCTGACTCCATCTCCTTGGTGCATAACAGTAGGAAAACAATTGCAGGCACGAGTACCAAAATATGCAACCAGAATGACAAAAATCCCTAGTCCTGTTATTCAACTGTTATGGCAACTAAGAGCTATTGAGTATTTCTCATGACTATCTACTTTCCCCTGGGTATCTGATATCTTTGAGGGGAGTCTTGAAATGCCTTAGAGAGGTAATCGGAATGCACAGACTGCACATGGAAGCATTTTAGATGCCTGCAATCGGTTGGCTGCTAGAGAGATGCAAGATGAAACATTGCTCAATGTCCTCTTCAATGTATCTCTTGGAAGGAGAGTGTTAACATATGTTCCATTCCCGGACCATCTCGCCATGCGTGCATCTGTTTGGAGTTGCAGTATAGTAAGTGTCGTGTCATAGCAAGGGGTTGTGTAGAACTATGCCCTTGAGACTTTAGTGCTGGCTCACGTCCAGCTTTGCTGATACGTTAACAAGAAGAACTTGTTCTTATCAATGGGGAGCTTTATTTCTGTTGTACACACACAGAGACACACTCACACACTTAAAACTAAAACATCAGCAAACTCAAAGCAGAGACGGTCACACAGATAGCCACCATTCCGATAGTCACAGACACATCTACAAATAATTGACTCATACCGAGTCAAATACAAATGGAGAGAGCATACAGTAGGAAAAAAAACAACAAACCAAAGCAGACAAACACTTACAGACAAAAATATAGATACAAGAGTAAAATTGACCGAAGATCTATTCCCATCCAAAACCTGCAATTGGGGTGCCCACTTCCAATTTGGTACCTATATCTAATCTACATCGAGAGCAATAGCCAGCTACAACACAACACAACAATACGTTTAATAGCGACTGACTGTTCTTTTTATTAATAAGGGCAACCTCGGTATTACTCATTATTTTTCATTATTTACTGATTGATGCACATCTATTATCCTGTATTTGTTTATGCTTTTGCAGTAGTTTAGATGAGTGATTCACAGCCACAATGCCACAGCAAATTAGTGTGCAGTGTGAGATCATCAGGTGTTCCTCGGGAAATTATCCCATTTCAAAGCTTTGAAAATATCATGTTCTAACCATTAGCCCATTATCAAAAACAGTAGAGAAAATTAGTCGATTTTTTTTTTTTTTAGAAAGGCAGTGCACTTAAGTATAAAACTGCCATATTTATTGGACGACTCAAGAAAACAAACAAAGTAACATTTTCCCTTCATGATAAACAACTGTCAATTGAACCTCCCACCTCCTTTCATAAAAATGTAGCAGGATTTCATACAAAAAATAGTATACTTTAGTAATATATATATATATATATAAAACACTGGTCCCGATGTTTGTTTGTGTTGTCAGGGCAGACGCCAGTATGTATAGGTCATCAGTCTGTATTTTGATGGCATCTGGCTTGCATTGACAGGGTACCCTAGTCTGCAGCCACGTTGGCAGTAGCCGATAAATGTTGGACTTTTTTATTACGTTTGGACAAGGCGCGATTCTGGTCTGAGGATCTCAGATTTCATGCATTTAATGCCATGATTTCCCCGTTTTCTCCCAAAAGAGCTGCCATGATTTCCACATTTCCTTTCTAACTGTGCTACTTTGGAAGGGGAAAAAAATGAATTACTACCTCACCTGAACCTGTAAACACAGCCTGAGTGCTCGTGTGTCACTTCATGGGTTACGATGTGGCACCTGTTGCGCCTGATAATACAAGCCACCACTGCTACGATGCAGAGCAATTGCCAAAATTCCCATATTTTGTGAGAAAATAAAACCAGAATTTATGTTAACTGCACAAGTGTAGTTGCTCACAATGCAAAAATGAACTCTTGGCAACAGCAACATTTAGAAATGCACTCCATGGATAACAATGCAATGGAAACAACATTTGCAGAATGGCTCAACCTGAATAAACTCTAATTCAGCATAAACCAGACTATGATTAAGAAATTGGAGGTTTCAGAGATTAGTCACATCATTATTTTGCACTCCTGACAATGGCTACCAAAACATACATTTCTGGGCTGAGGAGGGAGAACCATTTGGGATATATTGACATGATGCTATTTGGGAGACGATGTATTACGTCAGTACTTAAGTGGGAGTGACTCCATTCAAGATTTTTTCTCTATAATATGTATAAAAAGATGACAGATGCACCAATTAAAACACCATCAAATATGATAACATTTCGACTGAAGTAAGGTTACGGTTATTGCTGCCTACAGTATGTAGAAGGGTTAATCGAAGCATTAATACAGTAATATCTTCGTACAGTTATTTTCATACAACATGTTAAAATGTGATTGATCATTTATTTATAATGATGAATTCTAAATGGAAGTCGTGATCATTATTGATTGTTCAGGAGAAATCATAGGGTTCTACTGCCTTACAGAGAGGGAGTATTCGGCACTCGTTTCATCTGAGGTTACAGAATATGGTCCCGTGCCTGAGGAAGAGCTACCGCTGCTATATTGGATTTTTTTTGTAAATACATGAAATAGCAGTAAAATTTTTAGGGAGGTTGATTGTTGTGATCCTCAATGATCCTGGTTTTCGTGTGAGATGAGTGCAAATGATCTTAACAACAAAGTTATCTCCCTATCAGCATGCTTCTCCCTCCGGCTCTCAAATATCACCAGTTTACTGAGTTTACTGTGTTTGTGCAGTATTTACATGCATGGGATTACAGAGCCGGTTTTCTAACTTGTCTTGTCTCATACATTTACCATACAAGTGATAGTCAGGGATGATGACAGCAAGTAAAAGATGCCATTCAATGGATTGTAAACATCCGGTACAACAGCTCTGCCATGAATTTGACTTTTATGAACCTTGTAATTTCCCTTTTTTTGGGAGGGGTCATTGTTGACACTCTTAGAAAGGTAGTAACTTTATTTATCGTCATCACAAAGGTTCTAGTGGGTGCTGTGTTTCATTGGAGTACATTAAATGACAAATTATGTCTTAGATTTTACAACTGTGATATAACTGAAAGGGAATGGCTCGATAAATACTGTGATGTAACCAATTTATACACTCGGACAATAACTCAGACTTTTGTCAAGCGCCGATAAGGGTCAGTAAATGCAACACATAAGATCACGTGCCAAAGTGAGACTGACAAGCGTAAACGTCATGGCAAGTGCCAAAAGGAAGGAAGGTAGAATGCTGTGTGTCAAATTTATTGTCAAAGTTAAAGGGAAACAGGCGTGCAAAGTTTGACGAGGCATTGGAAGAGTTAAAAAAAACCCTTCACTGTCATTACAGCTCGAAACATGTTAAAGTGGACGGGTTGAAAGGATAAAATGAACACTCTCTGCCTCAGTTTGGGTGCCCAGTAATCAGCTTTCATGCAGGTATTGCAACTTTTAATGTTTTTTTTTTTTCAAAAGGCACTATACTCCGTTAAAAATACAGAGGTACCTTGATATACAAGTGGAATTTGTTCCATGACATCTTGTTGCAGAAACATTTATGTCAAACCCGTTGGTTAAAGGGCGAAAGCACTGCAACGCAGATGTTAATTAGCATTAGCATTAAGCTAGCATGGCCTATCTTCAAACAGTTTGGCTGTTTTGTATACACAATGTGTAATTCTGTTTGATTTATGTTTAGTTCGACAGTAAACTTCAACTGGGAGTGGAATTAAACATCTTGAAGCCTCTTATTTGATAAATTGCTCACTATTTGCCAAACAGCAACTTACTGGAAAGTGTGTTGAGTTCACTGCCACCATAAAGCGATCCAATGGCATTCAATTGAGCACAGACCTCAACCAAGGCCAAAGGATTCCAACATGGATCGGCACTAGTAATGGGCATAGTGATCAATTTAGAGTTCTGAATTGTGTAGAGTTTGTGTCTTGAAGAAATGGATGCAAAACAGAGTCTACTGTTTGGCTGCAACTGGCAGAGACGTCTCCAAGAACAATAAAAGATCAGCTATTGGAAGTCGAGGTACATCCAATCAGACCTCTGCTATGGCATAACTCTTCCAGGCGCCGTTACTCTACTCAATACAACACTGTCATAGAAATGGAAGGTTATTTTACCCAGTTCCATAATCCACCCATCCATTTTCAAGCAAGAAAAAAAATGGGGTCAAATGTTCATCCTAGTTCTACACCGGATGGCTGTGGTAACGGGTGGTTAGATGTTTGTACAAAATTTTCAGTCAGTTTTCTTCAGATTGGTCTAATTGTTATCATCTCTCAGATCATTGTCTGCCAGAGGTTTTGGGTTAGTGCTGAGGAGGATTGTTGCATGAGAGTGCTTTACATTCAACATTTGCATGTAGTGTATGTAGTCACGTTTAAGCACAAGTACAAAAAAAAAAAACTCTCTTGAAGCAACACTAACTTAGGAGAGTAAGGAAAAAAAGAAAACATATATTGGAAATATTTCTCAGTGGTTGCATCACCAAAAACACATTTTTACAACTAGATAGGCAATGCATTATTTAATCCAGCTATTGATTGGTGGATTTTTAGGACTACTCGTCTCAGGATTGCATTAATATGGGGAGAGGCACTGACTAAATGTCCTCTCAGAATGAAAGCTTCTCATCTGTAGCAAATGCAACATTTTCTGGATGGATGAGAGAGTAATTGGGTATGTATATGCGGTGAATAATAAAGAGGGTGGGAAAGAGGCACAGGGATAAATAATGATCACAATAGATTATATTAGTTACAGCGACGAATGGTGAAGAAATCCTCTTACCCAAAGTAAACACAGTGTCTACAGTGTGTGGAAAATGCAGCTCCTGCTCTTTAGTTGTACAGAAGCCAAACGCTGCATTGCTCATGGTGTGTGTCATATAATTACATAAAAAGTCAGGTCCCTGCGGAGGCAAGGTGTTAAATGTTTTTTCTTCAAACAGATCATTATTCTTGGGAAAGAGTACAAGCTTGTAGCATGGCTTCAGAACACTCTGGAGGTTTTTGCTTTGTGCTCAGACGCTGCTCTTTGCCTTCAAGTCAAGACACCCTAAACAGTTGCACAGACTACCAACATAATGATCATTTTTTTCCCCACTTCATCTAACATTTATCCTTATAGATATCTGATCATTATATGAAATGATTATGTTTGCCACTTCTGCTGCAGTAAAACATCCTGTTAAAGAAGATGTAAGTACTTGGTTTGTAGGAGGTATAATTGACATGGCCCAAAACCTGACCATTTCGAATTCACATAACATGGTGAATTCATGCCAAGCAGTTTGAAACTAATACAATGCTTGTTGTTTTTTTCTATTAAATGTCCTTTTGATCCAAGGCTGGAGAAAAATAATGAAGTGAATCATTTAAATGCTTGATCACATAATTATACATTATTTCAGACAAGGTTGTCAATTCATAAAGCACAAACTTTTATGAGGACAAATGTGTCTATAATCATCTATGTTGACAACCTTTTCTGCTATTCTGACCTTTTTTCTGTGTCATCTTGACTGTTAACACAAGTAACATAATAAAGTGACATCAACATCATTAGTAGTGTAACTTCTAACATCCGCTCATGTATTAATGTCCTATAATTGGGCTAAGAGGCTTTAAAACTACTGATATCGTGAAGGTAGAATATCTTTAGGATCAGTGATGTGATGTTCTTCCATTTAGTTATGAGTGGGATTTCAATGTAATCCTCCACATTTGGTTAGATTGCTCTAAAGTGGAAATGGCTTATTGAATACGGCACTATACAGAGCGGAGGAGAGATTATGTAGGAGAGTAATAGAGCTGTGGAGGACTGTTTGCCTCAGCCCACACCCCCCTTACCTGCATAGTAAAGCCAGGAGGAGGGCAAGGGACGGACGGATGTGACTACATAAAAGCACACGCTTTAAAAAGTAGTCAAGCATTGTTCTCACTAGGACACTTGTTTTATTAGGAAGACCAGCATTTTTTTCAAGCGCTTATCAGGTGTGTTAAGTAATCATTCTAATTGTGACTAGGTGAAATTAGTCAAAGGTTTCAAATAACCTTTGTATACTGTAAATTGATTATATATTTTTTTTATTAAAAATGGGCAGAGGTGTGTCTGAAAATGAGCATGTGCATAGGGGTACCTTCATATCGCTTCGTTACGATTCAAGATCAATGGTCATTTAATCATCGTCCCAAAAGGAATGACAAATAGAGCACAGCACCTCGGCGGCCCGCAATCAAAGAAAAAGGTCAGAACATTTCTAAATGAAACTCAAACTAGTGGGCTAAAAATGTCCACATGCCAAAGTTGTGCACATGGCCACAACTGCGTACTTAGCACAAGGGCACAGCAAAAGAATACAAGCCTCTCATACAAGAGTATTTCAAAACACATTCAAGTTCAGTCTGCCACGACAAGCAACACACAAATGCATATTGGATATTACACATTCAATGTTTGCTTCTGCTTGACTGAAAAACACAAATGCAAGCTAAAGTAATCTAAAATCTAATTTACCACTATGGGGGGGAAAAAATACCTTAGTGGCTTAAATCTAAATTATACTCCATTAACTTCAGGGGGAGATCAGGAGTAAAAATGAATCAATTATGATTGGTTCTGGTTTTTAAGATATGTTCAGGGACATCCTGTGCTGGGATAACTTACTGCTAAGTGAGGCAAACCAAAAAAGGGAAATAATGACCATAATGAGGGGTTAAGTACATTTGCAATAGAAAACTTCTATCCATAGTGTGTTCAGGCTTTTATGAAGGCAAATTGTCGCCCCTTTAATGTGTGTGGTGCTTCTGGGAAAAAAAACAACTTCATTCCCTCTCCCTGGAAACAGTTTAGTGATCTTGTGCGGCGGGCAAATCAATAAATAGGAGCACATAACTCTTTTCACCCCCCAACTCAGCTTTGGCAGCACCCCTCCTCTGTGCATGCTCCAATTTCAGAGTGACAGAGGTGATCTTTCCTCTGGCTTCCTTTAGATGGAGACCGCTGGGCCGTTTACACTGCAGAGTGCGAATGAAGGATTTCTAATGACTCTGCTCTCTGATCGTCTTCCAGTCGTGGCCGAGGCCTCTCGCCAAGGACCTTCCAAATCGACGCAACTACTCATCAAGCAGTCCCATAATTCTGGGGCAAGAGCCTCTGAAACCAGGAAGCCCAGATATGCGAAGTGTTAGCAGATGGAGTTTGTTCTGTTTTTTTTTTTTTTCATTATTATTTTATTATTATCGCATTAATTTCTTTTTCAAACACACCGTCTTGATTGCTGTGTTGCGATGAATTATTTATGAGAACATATTTTTATGGAAACGTTGAATTAAACTCTACGGGGTACGAGGGCCTGAGGGAAACCTTTTGCAAAAATCCACCAATGTTTTTTTTTATTTCATTAATGCAAAACCATCCATGAATAATAAGTGCCCTGTCAAAAATTAATATGGATAAAATACATTGGTTATCTCCTAAAATTGGGTTATTAGTGGTAAAATTTAGCTGCAGTTTAAAAGAACATCTTTTTACAGACTCACAAAGTGAGAGGGATGTCTTCATTTTTTGCCTGACAACTTCACAAAAAGATTCAGCATAATTAAATAATTCATTGTGATCCCTGTCTGTATATTGCGCCGACCAAAAATACCAGTCACATAAATGGTGAGTGTCAAATCTTTGTGGATGAATTCCATTTCACATTTTTCCTGTATTGTGGAAGCCTTGAAGCTGATTGCCAGGGAAACTAATCATCGGGAAAGGATACTAAACCAGTGATCCCCAACCAGTGTGCCGCGGCACATTGTGCCATGAGAAATTATCCAATTTCACTTTGAGTAGTTTTGTACTCAACAACACTGGCCAACATTTTACACTCACAACATAAATTGAGTAAATTGAGACAAGATCATCTTTAAAATCAGTGTACTTTTATATATTTTTGTTTGGTGGTGTGCTAGGAGATTGTTCTAATGTAAGATTTTGCCTTGGCTCAGTAAACAATCTCAATGAATGACTAATTCAAGTAATCCAGACAAAAGTGTCTGAGAAAATCATCTTTGGACTTTGTTTTTTTTAAGTTAAAGTATTCCAACTTTACCTTAAAAATGGAAACAGTGAGGCCATTTCTGTCAACATTTCCCCTTTTATTTCCAGTTACATCTAGGATATGAAATAGTTACATGTGGATATGATATATGACCCACCCATTTTTCATGTGAGCAAATGTTTTGGAACATGTGACTGATAGGAGTTTTGTTTCCCAGGTTTGTCCTAATACATTGATTACTCTAACAATAAAGTCACTGATGGTGTAATGGTTCATTTGTCTGATTTCCGTGTACGTAGTGTGAATTTTTTGGATGGATGGATGGATTCGACGCTCGGTTTCTATCTACTGTATAACTAGTCAGAAGTGTAACCAACATAAAATGAGAGAGCTGTCTATGGGTGTGGCTGTACTATTGATTTACAGGAAGTGCTTTTTTTTTTTTTTTTTTTTTTCCATGGGGGCATTGCTTGTTTGTACAGAATTTAAGTTTGTTCCAAAAGAAGCTGCTGCTGCTTTTTGGTCGCACTTCCAAGTGACTGTTCCCATTAAGAGAAATGCTTCCCAAAAGTAATGTGTAGTTTCCTGTGCACTCTCACAAAGCACAGTTGTCATACCACATTTATGTCATAAGATCTAGAATAGTACACTTTAAAGCCAAGTTTCTTAAGTAGTTATTTCAACATTAATATAAAGCTACATGCCTCAGAGCGTGCCGTAATGCCAGTTGGGGCTAGATGTCAGATGGTGGAGCTGAGGCAACGAAGAAATGAGCAAAATTAAAAGAAAGGTCATGGTGGATTTTTAAGGTCTTGAAAGAAAATCAGGGCTTCACCTCAAGGGGGTAGTTTGGGTCCAAAGTGGAGACAAACCTGAGAAACCATTGGGAGGGGTGTGGGGGTGGGGGGGGGGGGGGGGGTGGGAGAGTTCATCACCTCCATCACTCCTCCAACACTGCTCATCCGCTCAGAAACGGAAACATCACACACTGTCACTGAAACAATGCTGCATTCTTCACTTTATGGGGCAACTTTTCACTTCAGAAAAGGAAAACAAATAAAAAACACAGGAGTGAATACAGACACACAACTCATATCTAGACTACTACAAGTGTAAATAAAAATCCCCTGATAATATATAGATTGATATAAACAGCAGAATATCTCATGGCTGCACTGGTATTTGCTCTTGTAAACAAGGCCATTTTGTTTCAAGTTAAACTGCTCTTTTTAAAACTTTTAGGCTAATTTAAAAGGTAAGCCTTCTGACACATGACCCTGCCAGAAATAAGTAGACTTATTGCTCATTGGAGCTCTGGCTTATATAAAAGTCCCCCCTAAACCATTTTTACTTCTTGTATAGCTTCATTTTCGTGAACGGGCTCAACTTGCATGATTTCTCCCCTTTGCTAGCAAATCCCCTTCACCTGTTTTTCCTTTTTGTCCTCTTTCCTCAGTGCCATCAAATGCGCATCGATAGTTTACTTTGAAATAAAAACTACCAAGGCCGTCCTGAGACAATGAAAACAATGTGTGTTTGCTTGAGCTACCCAACCCATTTTGTGTCCAATGCCCCTCAAAATCTGTAACATTGTTGTGAATTAACGGTTTCCAATGTTCTTAACTCTCCAATGTAACTGAGGTGACTAAATCATGTAAATATTGGACACAGTTCTCATTAGGATGCAATATAGTATAATATAGTAGTATATAATATATATTCAGCCACTGAACACTACAACCACAATAATAAACAGTTAAATTGATAATCTCTGACAGTCTCAGACACAAACTGAACATTGCTATCTTGTGATACAGCTATTGTATTGGATATCATTATATTGTGCAAGAGGTCATACTGCTGTGGCTGCTCGATATCAGCAATATCAGCGATATAAATCAAATACAGTAATAACAGCAGAGAAGTGAAGCACTGATGTCACTGCAAGCTACCAGCTTTACTGATGCTTTGGTCCATATTCATAGCTGCTTTAGGCTTTATACTTCCAAAGAACATACTAGAGGGGGGTTGCCCAATAGGAGCGTTGCGATACTCTTTGGAAAGAGACCTGCATACTAAAATTGCTTTGTGTAAAGAGACCTAAACTTCCCATAGAGCCAATACAAAATGACCCATAACTTGGAATCTTCCAATTGGCTTGTAATAAATGGCAGTCGGAAGCAAATATGTTGCTGATGTGCCCACAGGGTTGAAATAGAAACCTGTGCCAGAATAGTGGCACACACTCAAAGAGAGACATTGTGTAGCCTTGCATTTGATTAGGTAAAGCAATGGAAACGGTTTTATTTCTGTATCTCTCCCTCTCACACATCCTCAGGGCCATAGCGAGTACTTGTCAGGCTGAGCACGCAAAACCAGATACGGCTCTACTTCAGTGTGTCAAGTTGCTTTCTCATCTCACATTTTCTCACGGTTAACAAAATATGAAAACAAAAATCAGTTCAACAGCCTGCATATATGCAAAGATGGAAGTCTGAGTGGAGACCATGCAATATCTGACCTATACGGTGAAAGCAAAACCATTTAACTAATTTGACCCAAATTTGGGGGCAAAATACTGTATGTGTCCACCAAAGTTCCATAAAACTTTGCAGTTATACCTGAGGTCACAAAAGACATCAGCCTACTACAGAGGACCTCATTTCAACAAAATGTGTCTTGTGTCTTTTTGGGGCTCTTTTATAACACTAACTCCAAAAGCTAGCAATCCGTTGTTACAACACCTCACCATACCTCAGTTCGACAAGCATCAAAGGATTAACTCTGCACGTTTTTGACTTTTTTCATTGGCGGAACAAGCAGAGCAGACATTAAAGACATTAAAATGAAAATTATACAGTTAGCTTGACTCGCATAAAAATCCATTAGACACCATCATAGCCATGTGCCTGTCACTCGTTATCAACGTTAAGCCACTGTTACTTTTTTTGTTTTGATGTTTTTCAGTGTGTGAAAATTAAGAATGTTGAAAAATTCAATGGCGGTGGTGAGTTTTGGACCTGGGCCTCTTAATATCACATTGCAAAATATTGTACAAACATGGTATATAAATCTGAGTGGCATTAAAGAAGAGACATAGACGTTACATATTTGAGGATGAATACCATTATCACTAAAGCAATAAACAGTGACCTTTATTTTCTAAATAAAATCACCTCCAAACTTCTATAGCAGTTTGCAATCAATATAAAATAAAGTGACAAAAACACAAAAACCTTAAATAAAATACATCATACTCACCAGAGCTGATGATAGATGCAGCAGACCTTTCTTTGCTCATGCCTGTCTATGTAAGCTAGCTGTCGTGCTTATAATATGGACATACTGCTCTAGAAATGCCCAAAAAAATAATTTTCCGGGTTGAAACAAGCCAGACAGCAACTATGTTGGTCAACTAAGCCTAACGAAGATGAGTTTTTCTTGAAAAGTGAGCCTGGAAAATTAATTGTGATATATCTGACATCATACTAATCAGTAAATCAATCTCATGCACATATTCAGATCCACTAATGAGACTGGTAAACAGACTATTTACCTGAACCGATCAAAGGATGGAAAATGCTGGTGTCGCGAAGACGCAGAGTGGTGAATCTAAAACAGCTATTTCAACGGTGTATGTGTGTGTGTGTTTGACGCCGCTCTCATTCTGAAGGCCTTGGACAGATTAGATTATTCCATTGCAACACAGCTGAAATCTGATTGGACAAACAAAAAATATATATATACTGTACATGACTGGAAGCTGGGCAGCCAAGACACACACTATGAAACGAAGACAAAAGACTGTTGGAATATATATGTACACACACACACATTCATTTTCCATACTACTTATCCTCACTAGGGTCGCGGGCATGCTTGACCCTATCCCAGGTATCTTCGGGTTAGGGTTAACCTAACCTAACCCTCTTCATTCAACCTACCATGCATCCTTTTGGGATGTGGGAGGAAACCGGAGTACCCAGAGAAAACCCACACAGGCACAGGGAGAACATGTAAACTCAATACAGGCGGGGCCGGGATATAAACCCCTTGCCCCTTGTCGTCCACCTTGCCGCTATATATATATATATATATATATATATATATATATATATATATATATATATATATATATATATAATTTATGAATACGATTTAATCAATAGCCAGGCAAAAAAATTTTGTTTGCCTTTAAAAATGTCAATAGTAAAAAAAAAATTTAAAAAAACGTATTACATAGATGCTACTTTTAAAAGGACCTAATTAGGATTGATGATACAAAAATCTGGTTGAGTCCCAAAATATCAATTTTCATTTTCATCATTGATCAGTATATTTTTTTTCCAAATGAAAACTACTGAATCTAAGCTATTAAAATTCGTACTAAGAATGTAAAAACCCAAAACGAAACTAACTATTGGCGAAATATAAATACCCTATTTAAATAAGACCGAGGCATGGTTTTATAAAATGTATGCAATTTTTAAAGATCTTTAAACACACTAATGTAAAACAACATGAACACATTTAAAAATGTACTATACTGTAGAGAGAGCAAGAGCAATTCATCAAGAGCAATTGATAACACAAAAATATTCTACAATCTGTACTGTATTGTTTGAGAGAGAGATCTTACTACACTTACTTTCACACTTCAACAAAAGAGTAAAAACAGTTAAAAATATTAAAATGTGACTTAAAATTTGCCTGTAGAGTTAATAAACGTTTCATGTTGCTGACATTTTGACCCTACAACAGATTATTTCCATTTCCTTTACTCCCTATGGTAAAATTGTTTAGAAATCTGAGCAAACTGGAGGTCCATCATCCCAGGAACGCATTGTTTTTAACCTCAAAGGTTCCACTGGATACCCTTAAACCAAGTGGCCAATCAGTTGATGTAGTAATCCAGACTTCCAGTCAATTCGTGTTGCATTTAGTACCCAGCTGAGTGGTGAAAGGTCTTGTTTGCGCAAACTGCAGGTGGCATCAGGGACATTGGTTCCCCTCAGCGCCACAACAGAAGAGCAAATGTGAGCGCTGTGCCCAGACATAACTGGATAAAGGCTGTCGAGGGGGCCTCAACTCAGCCACAAGTGGAAACACAGGCAGGATCTAATAAGCGTCCTACCCACAGCAATGTTGACTGTAACTCAACAAAGCCTCTGAATATGATCACTTTTGCAGGTAATTTGGTGTCTGCTGGGAATAAATTGTTCGTACATTACATTCCCTCACGTTCCCAAACCTGCAACGGTCTTACTTTAGTTCATTCCTTTACAAGAAGAAAATAGACAGTTACTGACTTTACAAATGACATTGTCTCACTATATAGTAGTCTGTGCAGCTAATTTAAAATATTTAATATCTTGACTTTGTTCCAAGGCACATCACCTGCCTCGCACGGGAGAAAAAAACAAACCAAAAGAGACAAATAAGTAGATCTGGAGGATTCTGTTTTCTTGCTGAGATTTTTGGCTGTCACATAACAACGTGCATGTTTTATTGGGTGACGGACAAATAAAGAACAGCAACGTGCAGCAACGTGTGGGAAGGCAGACAGTGGTCTAAAAGCCTCCATCCATCCCCGAGTCATGTTTCACCAAGCAACGTCAGGTCTTCCCTTAATGTGCACCAGATGCCCTCGCAGTAAAAAATAAAATAAAATAAAAAACATCCCTGCCTTCACCTCCACTGAGAAAAAGAACACCAAGCCCCGATAAGATAATTCATTTGGGAGTTGTGCATGCTTTTTGTTGTTTGCTGTCTTTTATTTTCACGTGGAGCTTTGATCAAAAACCTCGAGGACGCATCAGTTCTCTCCACACGCCTGGCTTTTCCTGTGGGATGTCAAGTACAAGGGGAGATATATGCAAAAACCTCAGATGACACGTTTCGTCTGATGTGGCATTTTCAAATAGATGCCCCATCTTCCCACTGTTGTTGGGGATATTAAATTTCTACGTTGTCTGTTTCTGACTTCTCAACACAAACACATGCTGCTCTGTGATATCCACATCTATTTTTGCTTGATGAAGCGAGTTGTTGTCTGATTTAAGTCACAAACTTGAAGAGATGATCGCTCCTTGTGGTTATTAATTATTTTCCATTCGATGAGATACTCCTACAAAAACATAATCATTCAATCTGGTACTGCAATAAATGTTTGACGATACACTGTGTAATTTTGCTACCTCTATGGGATTAAACAGGGATTGAACCCGGGTCCTCAGAACTGTGAGGCTGACGCTCTAACCAGTCGGCCACCGTGCCGAAATAATATATAAAATATATATATATATATTTTTTTTAATATATATATATAAAAAAAAATAATATATATATATATATATATATATATTTTTTTTTTTTTCAGAAGTGGAAACGGGCAGCACGGTAGAACATGTGTCTAGCATGTCTCCCTCCAGTCTAAAAGATCCAGGTTCAGCTTGGATGAGACCTTTGTGAGTCAGGTTTACAGTTTTATCTGAGCTTGTTTAAGTTTTCTCCACAAAATTGCATGGTTGTAGAGCTTGAGACATTTCCCATAGTTGTGAATGAAAGTATCGTAAACATGGAGAAGAAAAGATTAAAGCCATCAGGTGCACGATTTCGGAAGAAAATAAAAGCAGGGAAAACAAGCAAAGGCTGCAGGTTTGTTTATAATTCAATATATTTTAAAGAAATAAAAGTCCACTCCAGTGTTTTCCATCAGTGTGTGTGTGTGTGTGTGCAGGTGGTGAATAGGAGGACATGGGGGTGTGACAGGGGGGGTCTCATACAATGTGCCCTTCAAGCTAAGAGCGGCACTGCTTGATGACAAAATACACCAATCTGCAACCTAGACACACCTTCGCCTGGCCTAACAACCTAAAACACCCGCTGTAAAACTACAGCCAAAGCATAAACCATTAAATACACTACACTTTACACAAATGTATTGTTATTTGTATAAATAAATAATTCTTGACATCAACCAGTGAAATAATGTGACGGTTATTATCCTCATTTAAGATCAATTGGAGTATGAGTCAGCGGTGACCAACTGAACAGTATGTAACATTTCATATTTTTATTATTTATTTATGATTGTTTACTCCCGGTTGTCACTGCCTGTTGTTGATGCATGTGTGGTTATTTATGTGTAATTTGGGCATTTTCGCAAGTGAGTAGTTTCATGTGTTCTGTCAATGAAACAGTCAAATCGGGAGTGTCACTTGAAATAGACACAGCCAGAAAAAAAATAAAAAAGGATGAAGGCATAAAACTGAACTAGAATAAACCCCTAAAACACTCCAAAACAGTCTTATCATTAATTTTGAGAATAATGGCCATTAGGACAGTGTGTTTCATTTTTTGCATCATTTAACGAATAGGAATTCAACTGACACACAGACTGTCCACTATGCATGGTTAATTAATGTCATAGAAGGGGGATGTTTCACTGCACCCTTGTCAACATTGTACAAGAAACTTTTCTCACTACATATTCCATTTCCAAGTGTTACAACAATATAATTATTACTTAGTGTTAACATAATGAATACAAACATAATAAATGTTAATGTATTAGTGCAGCTTTAAGTGATTAATTGGTATTTGCCTGAGTTTGGGCATGGCCTGATTAATTCCTGTCATTAACCCTGGCCAAACACAGGACATGCTCATGCACAAACCGTATTCATCTTATGAGAGAAAGCACATTGCCTGACGCGATGAATTTCAAAGCCCCACACTGACTGGAGATGTTTCTGTTCCTTGTAAAATGCACCTGTAAAAGCACATGAATGAAATTGACAAGCCAATAGCTTTTCTGGTGGAATAGAGTTGAGTTTATAAATGTTGAGGAAGCAAAAGAAGAGAACAATAGGTCTTAAATTTTCTAGGCCAGTCAAATGCGAGGGGTGTGTGGCCAAAAATGAACGGTGCAGCTCTTGCTGCAGGCCAGGTCTGCGAGAAGGTCATGTGAAAGTGGAATGTGGTTCAGCTGGATACTTGCCTGCGGCTATGTTCAGTCAAGAAGGCTTATTTTTCCTAAAACAAAGAGAAAACTGTATGCCACCTGGGAGAGATTATTTCTTTCTGCATAAATATAGTGGAGATTATTTTGAATAATTTGGTCTTGAAACATGTGTCAATGTCTTGCCACTGGGCAGAATATTTTTTCATTTGAACTTGTATTTTTTCAGCCAAGTTCAGTAGGTACAAAAAGAGTGGGTGGGCGGCGAGGCTGGACAGGCAATTACTGTATAATTACCGTGAATCTTTAGAGACATAAGGAATGCATCATTCAGCATGCACCTGATAGCAAGCAAATAAGTGAGTGACAAGTAATAAAATAAGGGTGGAGGGTGCCAGAATCTTGATGCACAAAATGTAAACGGCCACACACACAATGGTAATTAAAAAAATAGCAGCTGTATGAATGACAGTTTTATCAGATATAAAAAAAGTACTACTTCGTATTAAAGCATTACATTAAAAAAATATTTAAGTATTTCATTATCCTGTGGTTGATGTTTATTAAAGACGAAGCTTAAGCAAAAACAGGAAGTCCAGGGAGTTGCATAATGCCTTTGTGAAGTTTAGAAGTGAAGTTGGTCTATTGTGTTGTTTGGATATTGCAACAGTAACTAAAAAGATGATGTCAGACTGTCTGGTGAGGAAAAGAGTGTCAAACAAAGGCTAAAGACAGCCAGACGGAGTGGATTACCTAGAGGAAAGGGCAAAAATTACTAATATGTTTTATGTTTACACTGACAAAATGGTTTTTGGCTGATCAAGATTGAAATCAGACCCTTTTTAATCATGTGCAATGGCAAGAGATAACTGCAAATTATGCTGTAGGTGGTTTGAAATCTGATTCAAATCAAATTTCCGAGTTAGCATACATATCTAAATCTGATTCTAACTGTCCTTTACGTCACTCATAGGATATAACCAAGAACACATGACAGTGAAATAATGCAGCCCTATGGGGGGCACAAGCCAGTGCAAACTGTAGGCCGGTCCCAAGCCCGGATAAATGCAGAGGGTTGCGTCAGGAAGGGCATCCGGCTTAAAACTTTGCCAAACAAATATGAGCGTTCATCAAAACAATTCCATACTGGATCGGTCGTGACCCGGGTTAACAACGTCCGCCACCGGCACCGTCAATCTGCAGGGCGCCGGTGGAAATTCAGCTACTGTGGGTCGAAGTCGAAGAAGAAGAGGTGGAAAGCTGGTTCTTCGGCAGAAAGAGAAGAGGAAAGCACAGAGCCTAGAACTGAATTTGGGGACTTTGATTGTTGGGACTATGACAGGAAAATGTCGGGAGTTGGTTGACATGATGATGAGGAGAAAGGTGGATATATTGTGTGTCCAGTAGACAAGGTGGAAAGTCAGTAAGGCTAGAAGTTTAGGGGCAGGGTATAAATTATTTTACCATGGTGTAGATGGGAAGAGAAATGGAGTCGGGGTTATTTTGAAAGAAGAGTTGGCGAAGTTGTAGGGTTGTCCTGGTTGACACACCTCTGCAACATCGCGTGGAGATCGGGGACAGTGCCTCTGGATTGGTAGACTGGGGTGGTGGTCCCCCTTTTTAAGAAGGGGAGGGGAGGGTCCATTGGGAAGTTGAATCTCAGATTCAGGAGGAGCAGTGTGGTTTTCGTCTTGGCCGTGCAGCAGTGGACGAGCTCTACACTCTCGGCAGGGTCCTCGAGGGTGGATGGCTCGCCCAACCAGTCCAAAAGTGTTTTTTTAGACTTGGAGAAGGCGTTCCTCGAGGGTCCTGTGGGGGGTGCGTCGAGAGACTGAACCCCCTGATACGGGCTGTTCGGTCCCTGTACGACCAGAGTCAGAGTTTGGTCCGCATATCCGGCAGTAAGTCGGACTCGTTCCCGGTGAGGGTTGGACTCCGCCAAGGCTGCCCTGTTCATAACTTTTATGAGCCGAGGCGTAGAGGGGCTCCGGTTTGGTGGCCTCAGTATTGCATCTCTGCTTTTTGCAGATGATGTGGTTCTGTTGGCTTCATCAAGCCGTGACCTCCAACTTTCACTGGAGCAGTTCGCAGCTGAGTGTGAAGCGCCTGGAATGCGAATCAGCACCTCCAAATCTGAGACCATGGTCCTCAGTCGGAAAAGGTTGGCGTGCCCGCTCCAGGCGGGGATGAGATCCTGCCCCAAGTGGAGGAGTTCAAGTATCTTGGGGTCTTGTTCACGAGTGAGGGAAGAATGAAACGGGAGATCGACAGGCGGATCGGTGTAGCGTCTGCAGTGATGCGGACTTTGTATCGATCCATTGTGGTAAAGAAGGAGCTAAGCCGAAAGGCAAAGCTCTCGATTTACCGGTCGATCTATGTTCCTACCCTCACCTATGGTCACGAGATGTGGGTCGTGACCGAAAGAACAAGATCCCGGATACAAAATGAGTTTCCTCCGCAGGGTGTCCGGGCTCTCCCTTAGAGATAGGGTCAGAAGCTAGAAGCTAAGCTCATCCGGGAGGATCTCAGAGTAGAGCTGCTGCTCCTCCACATCAAGAGGAGCCAGATGAGGTGGCTGGGGCATCTGATTCGGATACCTCCCGGACGCCTCCTTGGTGAGATGTTCGGGGGGCCCCACTGGGAGGAGACCCCGGTGACGACCCAGGACACGCTGGAGAGACTACGTCCTTCGGCTGGCCTGGGAACACCTTGGGATCCCCCCGGAAGAGCTGAATGAAGTGGCTGGGGAGAGGGAAGTCTGGGCGTCCCTGCTAAAGCTACTCCCCCCGCGACCCGACCTCGGATAAGCGGTAGAAAATGGATGGATGGATGGCGTTGGCTAAGAATGTCTTGGAGGTGAAAAGAGTATCAGATCGAGTGATTAGGCTGAAACTTGAAATTGAGGGTGTTATGTATAATGTGATTAGTGGCTATGCCCCACAGGTAGGATGTGATCTAGAGGTGAAAGAGAAATTCTGGAAGGAGCTAGACGAAGTAGTTCTGAGGATCCCAGACAGAGAGAGAGTCGTGATTGGTGCAGATTGTAATGGACATGTTGGTGGAGGAAATAGGGGTGATGAAGAAGTGATGGGTAAGTACGGCATCCAGGAAAGGAACTTGGAGGGACAGATGGTGGTAGACTTTGCAAAAAGGATGCAAATGGCTGTAGTGAACACTTGTTTCCAGAAGAGGCAGGAACATAGGGTGACCTATAAGAGCGGAGGTCGAAGATTACATCTTGTGCAGACGATGTAATCTGAAGGAGGTTACTGACTGTAAGGTTGTGGTAGGGGAGAGTGTGGCTAGACAGCATAGGATGGTGGTGTGTAAAATGACTCTGGTGGTGGGAGGAAGATTAGGAAGACAAAGGCAGAGCAGAGAACCATGTGGTGGAAGCTGAGACAGGACGAGTGTTGTGCAGCTTTTCGGGAAGAGGTGAGAAAGGCTCTTGGTGGACTCGGAGCTTCCAGAAGACTGGACCACTACAGCCAAGGTGATCAGAGAGGCAGGCAGGAGAGTACTTGGTGTATCTTCTGGCAGGAAAGGAGAGAAGGAGACTTGGTGCTGGAACCTCACAGTACAGGAAATCATACAAGGAAAAAGGTTAGCTCAGAAGAAATGGGACACTGAGAGGACCAAGGAGAGGCAAAAGGAATAGATTGAGATGTCACATAGGGCAAAGGTAGAGGTGGCAAAGGCCAAACAAGAGGCATATGATGATATTTATGGCAGGTTGGACACTAAAGAAGGAGAAAAGGATCTATACAGGTTGGCCAGACAGAGGGATAGATATGGGAAGGATGTGCAGCAGGTTAGGATGATTAAGGATAGAGATGGAAATATGTTGACTGGTGCCAGTAGAGTGCTCGATAGATGGAAATAATACTTTGAAAATGAGAGAGAAGGGAGAGTAGAAGAGGCAAGTGTGGTGGACCAGAAAGTGGCAATGATTAGTAAGGGGGAAGTTAGAAAGGCATTAAAGAGGATGAAAAATGGAAAGGCAGTTGGTCCTTATGACATTCCTGTGGAGGTATGGAAGCATCTAGGAGAGGTGGCTGTGGAGTTTTTGACCAGCTTATTCAATAGAATTCTAGCACGTGAGAAGATGCCTGAGGAATGGATTTTTAAGAACAAGGATGATGTGCAGAGCTGTGGGAACTATAGAGGAACAAAGTTGATGAGCCACACAATGGGAAAGTTATGGGAAAGAGTAGTGGAGGCTAGACTCAGGACAGAAGTGAGTATTTGCGAGCAACAGTATGGTTTCATGCCTAGAAAGAGTACCACAGATGCATTATTTGCCTTGAGGATGTTGATGGAAAAGTACAGAGAAGGTCAGAAGGAGCTACATTGTGTCTTTGTAGATCTAGAGAAAGCCTATGACAGAGTACCCAGAGAGGAACTGTGGTACTGCATGCGGAAGCCTGGAGTGGCAGAGAAGTATGTTAGAATAATACAGGACATGTACGAGGGCAGCAGAACAGTGGTGAGGTGTGCTGTAGGTGTGACAGACAAATTTAAGGTGGAGGTGGGACTGCATCAGGGATCAGCCCCGAGCCCCTTCCTGTTTGCAGTGGTGATGGATAAGCTGACAGATGAGGTTAGACTGGAATCTCTATGGACCATGATGTTTGCAGATGACATTGTGATCTGCAGTGAAAGAAGGGAGCAGGTGGAGGAACCGTTAGAAAGATGGAGGCATGCACTGCAGAGGAATGAAGATTAGCCGAAGTAAAACAGAATATATGTGCATGAATGAGAGGTGTGGTGGGGGAAGAGTGAGGCTACAGGGAGAAGAGATAGCAAGGGTGGAGGACTTCAAATACTTGGGGTAAACCGTCCAGAGCAATGGTGAGTGTGGTCAGGAAGTGAAGAAACGGGTCCAAGCAGGTTGGAATAGATGGAGGAAGGTGTCAGGTGTGTTATGTGACAGAAGAGTCTCTGCTAGGATGAAGGGCAAAGTTTATAAAACAGTGGTGAGGCCAGCCATGATGTACGGATTAGAGACAGTGGCACTGAACAGACAACAGGAAGCAGAGCTGGAGGTGGCGGAAATGAAGATGTTAAGGTTCGCTTTCGGAGTGACCAGGTTGGATAAAATTAGAAATGAGCTCATCAGAGGGACAGCCAAGGTTCGATGTTTTGGAGACCAAAGTTAGAGAGAGCAGACTTCGATGGTTTGGACACGTCCAGAGGAGAAATAGTGAGTATATAGGTAGAAGGACGATGAGGATGGAACTTTCAGGCAAGAGAGCTAGAGAGAAGGTTGATGGATGTCGTGAGGGAAGACATGAGTGCAGTTGGTGTTTGAGAGGAGGATGCAGGAGATAACATGGAAAAGGATGACGCGCTGTGACGACCCCTAAAGGGACAAGGCCAAAGGAAAAGAAGAAGGAGACATGACAGTGATATCTTAGCTAACTGCTGCATAGAGAAAAAAATGTTTTCCAGATCAGATTTTAAATTATTATAGCCTCTTGCTGCTCAATGTAACAATAACTAAGAACTTAACATATTTACTGAATGTCATCGGAACCTTTGAAATATCAGTCTTTCCTCCTACTCTAATTTGACATACAGTAGCACAAGTGCAATTATCATTGGTAGCCCTTTCAAGAAGCGTATTGAAGATGATAGCATGTTGTCGCTGTCAGGAAGAAACCGTACATGTCCAAATGTGGTAAATTTAATATTTTTTGACAAATCGATACTATAGGTCTGTCCCCACTTTGTTATTTGTATGCATTATAATCAATTGAAAGTGTTGAAAATAGCTTGAGAACAAAACTATTGAAACTCTTTGACTGCTTAAAATGTCTTGAGAATTGTGGTAAAAATTATATCTCTATGCTCTTTGGAACCCATGTGGCATAATTGTCACCTAGATTTAAAGTCAGGATGTATTTTAGACAATAATGAGTGAAAATCATGAGGTTGCATACGTTTGAGTTGGCCTGTTCAAATCGATCTCTGTAACGCTTCATTGCAAAGCTCGTGAATCATGCAGATTAATATCCGCTTAATACTCGGGGTTAGTCGGCTCATCGTTTTATTTACTGCATTGCTCATGGCTCTTAGATCTTTAAAAACAGTTTGGGAAGATGGATGTAACACAGGTGTTTGCTTTTGTGAATTATTAAAGGCTTTTTGTACGGTCAGGTGGTCGGTGTGAAAAGTTTCTGTGAATACATTAAATATTAATAGCCGACTACTGAATACTGAATAACACTTTATTTGAGTCTGTGATGGGATTATAGTCAAAGAAAAATAAATTTGCAACAGTTGGAATCTCACAAATAAAATGAAATTTAAGCTTACATGGCTTATCTCTCAGCTAACTGCAGACCTGCCAGTAAACCCATGACAAGGAAAAATAGGGAAAATGTAAGTAAAGAACTAAAACTGCTTGCACCGCTCCTGCCACATGAAACATGTCTGTACATATGAATCCTCCTAGTCTCTGAGGCTTCTTTCGCTTTGATGTGAGTGTGTGAGAGGATACATCTTCAATCTTTTTCTAATCCAACGTCTCCTATGTTCGTTCTGTTCTGGAAACATGTAACATGAGTCACTGAACGCATTAGTACGAAAGAAGTAATGCTGATAGGCTTCGAACACTGCTTATAAATGACAATTTGAAAAAAAGGACTTACTGCAAAAGATTAGATTCGAGAGACAAATTGTGTTTTTATGAGGTGAGAAGTAGGCCGGGAAGAGGAGGATGGAGGCCTTTGTTTAATCGAAAATGTGTCGGCTGAATGGATCGAGTCAGCTAAAACTTCAGTGTGGTTGGAGCAAAAAAAATCAAGCTGTTAGGCTCCAAGTAGTGTGCTGTACTCCTACTGGCAGCTGGTCTGGATAGAGTTCACTAGGGCTTTTTGGGCCTCTTTCAGAAGGCTCCAAAGCAAACAAGAATGGCCTCGCTCACAGCCCATAAAACTTGCATGTCAAACCTACGCCGTCAGAGAGAGCGCAGTACTTCACAAAATGCTTTTGCATTTTGTCGTCTAGCGCACTTAAAATGTACTGTAATCCTTTTTACAATGATTTGGTGGAATTAAAACTCCCGATATGCCATCAGGTTGTATTCAAGGTCGTCTCAAGAGATGATAAGCGGTAATAAGTCTCGTTAATTGTGATATACTTCTGTACAAAACCTGCAAATATTTTTAAAAAGACCATGCCTGTTAAATCATTCTAAACTATAATCTTGCTGTCTGATAAGTAACGTTTTGCAATGAAGAAGCTAAGCTTGCGAGAGTCAGCTGTCTCCGGCCAGTCTTAGAACTTGCACGGTATGCAGGGCGTGGCTTGCCAAGAATAGCAGTGGAATCCATAATAAGACCTCTTTCATAGTCCAGATGTGATGGCAAATGACCAGATTGTTCAAACTCCGAGCCGACCGCTAGTCCTTGTCGTTCATACAATACCCCATAATTTCCACTGCACTGTCGGGCCTCACAGACATGGAGACATAAGGAATAACTGACTGTGTGCTCATATATGGGTTAATCATGTGAGTCTAAAGTCCCTTGCATTGAGACTCAAATGATCCTCAAATTAAAACATTTAGGTTGGACTTCAGTCAAATTGCAGCACTGCAACCAGAAAATATGATTGTACCTAAAGGAATGATGACATAGCCAAGATTCAAACCCCGATCCCCAGAACTGTGAGGGAGATGTGCTAACCACTGTTCTGCGTATGCAATCTAATATACAACAAAAATAGTTTATATGGTGTATATGTACTGTAGTAGTTGAAGTTTTAGAATCATGGTGTTTATCTTGTTGGGTGAAAGCCCTCGTGTTACTCCAGATATTTGCATCTAGCTTAAGTCAGAGTTGATTACTGTAGAAGGAACGATGGCATGCTTGAGTCGAGGGTTAGTCCTTTCAGACATTAGTTATGCAGGAATGTTTTCGAAAATAACGTCATCGCTAACGTGCGGGTGATTGTTCGTAACGCTTATGTCAGAGAAAGACATTAATCACACAATCTGATGAATGACCAAAGCAGTAAATATTGTCCTCTATTTATTTTAGGGGTCACATTTTTATTCTACTGCTATGAGTGAAGTCCTCCCACCCCAGACTTCCCGCACACACACAAAAACAGGGCATGGATGGTCACGAGTGGGAGATTATGATTGTTGGATGAAAACAGCAGGAGGTGGAATTCATCACAGAACGGGAGTGTTGGATTTCTCTTCCCTCTAAGGCAGCTTCATGTTTTCTACGTTATTCTCATCTCATGTCAAAGTTGACTATAATCTAATGACTGGACTTCAAATAGCCAGGTATTATCTTCCTAAAAATATACACTCAAAGCATTCTTTCAGAACTACTGAACGATGTTTGTTTTTAAAGCAATGGTAGGAATTCTGCTCCTTCTGCACCACTGGCAGAATGGAGGTTTGACCCACATATACTTATTTATACATGCACATACAATATTAACTATCTTTTTTAACAGACACTTAACTCCAATTAACCCTCATTCTTCTATTTGTCTATAATTACATTGTTGCTGGTATTTCAGAATTATTATTGTTTTCTAGGTCCAGGCGGTGCAAGTGGAGAAAAAATGAGAACAAGCTTCTCCTTGTGCTGGATCTCCCAGTTGGCCTGTGACCAGTCTCTACTCTACCCAGTCTCCCCCTCCTCACCCTCTCAATACTCCTCTGCTTGTTCACCGCTCTCCTGTTCCCTCACTGCATATCTAAGCTCAGTCTTCGGGTCATGTCCAGCGCCAGACACTGTCTGATTCATGCCTTCAGACCTCAGCTGAGTCCAAACTACTTCAGCTTTGGGCTGCCTGGTGGATTGATCTAGCATCCTGCAGGGAGGCTGATCAATTCTACTGTAAACAGGTCAAAGAATGACATAACTGCAGAATAATGATAAAAGTACAAATTCTAAAGAACCAACAACAAAACAACTTAACACATTTTTTATACTTAGAAATGTTTAGTTGTATTTTTTTCATATTGAATTGTTAATTTGAGCCTCTAAATGAACGTTACAGAAAAAAAGGGGGAGGGGGGACACTTGTTGGACAAACTGGCTTCTGTCGAGGTGCCTTTGAACAAGCTCAAGTAGCAGCACTGTTTGCGCTTCTCTTTCCATCTCTTCTTGCATGCCTGCATTTGTTTGATCTGGTTCTCTGTCTGATGTGCAACACAAAATGTAGACAAGCCTAAATTGCATTTCTCCTTGAGGGATTATAATGAGTATAATAAATACAAATGTATTTTAAAAAACTCTATTACAACCTTAAACTATTTTTCATCCACACAATCAGGCTACACCAGAACTATTCATACTTGCATTTTTCTCTATTAATTGATGCTTAGCGACTTGTTTCTTCTCGAACTTCCAAACATTTCCCAATTTCAGTTTCAGATGTCACCAAATGAGACATGATAGATGAAAATGCGTAATGTTTTTCATCTAGGGATATTCACAGATTGTGGAGTGATCTGTAGACGTTACGTTAGGTTTGTTCTTTTTTTAACCCACGTCAGTTAAATGCGTTAAAATATTCAAATATAGCTAAACATATTTTACTTGATGTATTATAGCTTTAGAAATAAAAATATAATAGTTATGGTATACATACATTTAACCCTTCACAAGGGATTTAATTTTTGTTTCATATTTAAAGAATATGTGTAATAGTTATACCACTGTGTAGTTAAGGCCACAAATATTTTGTTTATATCCAAAATAAATACTTGCTACTAAATAAATACTTACTTGCTTGAAGATTGGATTTGAATGACATGATAATGTGAAGAACAGGAACATACCTATATATATATATATATATATATATATATATATATATATATATATATATATATATATATATATAAAATGCTAGTCCAAAGACAAAGTCCATCCATCCATTTTCTGAGCCGCTCTCCCTCACAAGGGTCACGGGCCGCTGGAGCCTATCCCAGCTATCTTCGGGCGAGAGGCGGGGTACACCCTGAACTGGTCGCCAGCCAATCGCAGGACACATATAAACAAACAACCATTCGCACTCACTTTCACAATTTACGGGCAATTTAGAGTCTTCAATGAACCTAGCGTGCATGTTTTTGGGATGTGAGAGGAAACCGGAGTTCTCGGAGAAAACCCACGCAGGCACAGGGAGAACATGCAAAGGTGGGGCCAGGGATTGAATCCCGGTCCTCAGAACTGTGAGGCAGAAGCTCTAACCAGTTGTACACCGTGCCGCCCCAAAGACAAAGTATCAAAGAGATTTGGCGAAAAATGAACAAAGTCAAAGAGTTTGTCTTTGTCTTTCATACTTGTTTTATGTGATTTTTGCAAATAATGCAAGTTCTTAAAAGGTAATCTTTTAAAGTGGTAATTATTATCCCTCACGTTTAATTTTTTCATAAACATGAGGTAAGCCTCACGATAGCGACTTAAAATGTTCATGAATTATTATTTCTAAGCAATAAAATAATGGACTCATTAACGCACAACTTGCAGACAGCTCATCCTTTAAATTTACTCACTTGCAACAAATTGCATATGCTGGAAGATACGCATTCTACCAATGCATCATAAAGATTCTCAGTGGAGCAGGTCTTTAAAATTAGATTAGCAATTTCAATTAATTGGCTAATTAGTGAAAAATAATGACTTCATAGATGAGTGGCTGGACTGCGGCTACCACCACAGTTGGTTGCACAACAGAGTGTAAATTTCAATAAGCAACCAAAACATTGATTAATGACTCAACCCGAGCACATGGTCAACAAAAACAAACACATTTACAACACTGGGCAGGTTAGATCAGCAAGAATGCTTGATCTCATTTAATTGGAAAATGCTGGAAAAGGATTGAAATAGTAACAGCTTGCTTTTGCTGATAATATAGTTTTGTAACAATGTTTTTCAATTATTTTTCATTGTATTTTCATGAGAAGCTTCAGGAAATATTAACTAGCTTAAAGCCAAAATGCATGTCCACAAAACCCCTCATTGACCTCAATGCAGTCATTAAGGTGTTGGGGTTATGCGTTGCGGATGATAACGTTATGGGTTACTATTCCCTGTACACTTTAATGTTTACTCATTCGTCATCTTCATTGGCAGTACTGGCTTGCTGCTAGTTTGTTAAGTGAATACTGTGAATAGGCTTTGTAAATGGAAGTTATTGGGGCAGCTCTCACTGGGACAGAAAAAAGCTTTTGATCACAGTCGTGTCATTATTTCCCATGAAGAATTGTGTGTTTACCTGCAAGAGCAATGAAGCACTTCACACCCATTTAAATAATGAGACCATTGCAAGATAATTGCTGCTGTTTCACCTTAGACACTTTTAAAGTTATAGCATGAAAATGCTCGCAATTACTTTAAATTGTTTTTCACGTTGAGAGGAAACGGTGACAGATTCATGAATATAAACTTGAAATCCCTCCAGATGATTGTTATTTTCTGTTTAAAACTACCATGAAAAGATGTGAATGTTCTCTTATGTCTTAGGAAACTGTGTGCTCATTCTTTTATATTTTGGGCCACTTATTAAAATCATCAGTAAGTGTTTTAAAGTGAACTTCAGAGAAACATCAACCAGCTTGACAAGGCAAGTGTACCGGGTCACTAAACAACAGGCTGGGGCAAGGAAAGAAACAAGGCAGTCATGAATAATACATGGAATAAAAAGGTCCCACTTTTAAGCATTCATCCGAGCTTTCAGCTGGTGCTGACTCTCTTTCTTTCCTCTTTCTCTTTCAACTTTGCACACTTTCTTCAGACATCCTTTAAACTCAGCAGGAGAGTGAGAGTGATTGGTTTAATTATGTGTGTTGTGATTAAGCCGGAGCACTCATCAAGGAAGATTTGAAACATTCTATGTAAGGTACCAGAAAGTTCAATTTAGACACAATACATTTGCACCCATGCAAGTTATATATGTACACTTATTGGCCATAACCACTTGCAGAGGTCATTCTTTACAAAGATACAAATTCTCAATTTTGATTAACACAATCAGAGAGGTATTTATTTATTGATATATGCCTTTTTTTGTAGGTGTAGAAATGCACCGAATCACACTGCGAGGTACAGTTTTTCTTGGTTACCTTGTTTTACTACATATGTCAGCATTACGCAGTGCAGGTACTGTAATTAACCACACCATAAAACATTATCTACGTACTCTCTGACAGTGTCAATCAAAAATTTGCATTACAGTGGACATTTTTGATACAGCTCCTGTATTGGATCACATCTCATCTAGATTGTGCAATGTTGTGGCCTGTTTTATTCAATACACACTGAAAGGCATTTTAAAGAGAGCCACTTACCGTCTTTGGACAACTTGCAGTCATCGCAGAGAAGAAGAGTGGCAAACACAAGCTCACCGGGTCACCTTCACATCCCAGGGCGGCTCCCACATATGAGGTCGTTAAATTTTAAGCACATATGGAAGGGCGGCCGGCTTGCTAGCGCGTGTCAAGAGGAAAATGAAGGTAGCAGTCAGACAGGCCCTGGAAGGAAAAGGAGACCGACAACAAGCAAAGACAGCTTCTTCCCCTTCCTCCTCGCTGTCTCTCATGTAACTTAACCCCTGAGCTGCCTTGGCGAGTAGACACAAACAGAACCAGTTCCAGACCTGTCCTAAACCCGTGGATGTCTCTCCCTTTTTTTCCCCTCTCCCTGTTTTCTCTTCCCTCTACATTTCTTTTTTTTTTTGGTATCATTTAACTCTTGAAAATGTGCGGGTTGGCGATGAGCTCACCGCGGGCTCAGGTTTCAGAGCTGTGCTGGAATGCAAGGGCAGCTACACAGAGAGGCAGAGGTGCTGCTGAGGTCAAAGGCTACCAGGCTAGTGTGGAGGAACACTGTCAAGAGGAGTCTGTCTCATGGGGTGTCTGCCATGTAGGGTGGTTTTGTGCCTGTGTGTCTTATGGATGGGGGGATTGGTGGTGGGGGTAGTCTGAGGGGCCTGGAGTGCTGAGAACAAAAGAGGAGTTAAAGGGGTCACAGACAGCGGATGTCGTGGGGCCAAAGAACATTTGACAACACTTGGGGCAGTAGACTCGAAGACACTGAGAACAGTGAGAAACTTAAATTCCCCTAGGTGCCAGATGTATTGCTCACTCAGTGTTTTGGGTCTTTGCCTCAAGGAATAGGTCTTTTGTGAGATGAGCACTAGTCATATAGTGTACTTTATTCTGTATACACAAATAAACATGTGCTGTGACACCTTTTAAGTTGATGCCCCTGAAACCGTATTGAATTGATCCCAAAATGTTCAGAAATGTCTTAAATTGAACATCACTGCCTTTGTTTTGCTTTTCTATTTGAATTTTTAACAAACACTCTGCAGGTGTCTCTCATTAGCTCAACCTGCAAATGATTAATTTATTATTAGAATTTCTGAATTATGTAATGATAAAGATGTTCTCATCGGGCATCACTCAGGTAGAAGTGTCCCATTGTACTCGTGCTCAATTTGAGGTTAATTCTTTTAATAGTTACCACCCTGATGGGCACGTACAAAGGTGATGAATTGACTATATATTTGTGTTTTATTTATTTGTGTTTGCGTTTGAAATTGCCTCACTAGAAATGCAGTGTCCTGCTATATGCACAATGTAAATTTAAGAAAAATCCTGTTTATTACCTAAAAAAGGGAACTAATTGGTCATTCATTAAGTTAACTGTCTTATTCTCTCTTGTGTATTCATAATTGCTCTTTAAACAAACAAAAGTATATTTATCCGATTACTTGATTATAGAATTGTCAGTAGGATACTTGATTACTCATTGCAGCACTATTGGATGCAAATTCTCATTAGTGACAGGTCTGTTTAATGTAACTTCAGAAATAAAGTGAGAAAAGGTAAGTCAAAGCATAGCATTTTTATTGAATAACTGAAAACGTAGTATCGATCGGGTTTGAAGGCGCAAAAACTTGACGACGCCACCTTGACGATCGCCTTTGAAGGTGCAAAATATTTATCAGCTCCCTAGTTAGGTTCAAAGCACTTGAGTAGTTTGTTTATATATGCCATGCGATTGGCTTGCGACCAGTTCAGGGTGTACTCTGCCTCTCGCCCGAAGATAGCTGGGATAGGCTCCAGCACGCCCGCGACCCTTGTGAGGATAAAGCGGTACAGGCAATGGATGGATGGAGGAATAAGTATGGATTTTAAAATATATTTAATACATAAATATTATATGCTAAATATATAAGTATATCATATATTAATTAAATATATAAATACTATATGTATTCAAATATATAATTACTTAGTTGTTAACATGACTTGAAAATCGTAGTGTTGGACTTGCGACCTGACTCTGGACTTGCTTGTCTTGACTTGGGACTTGACTCAGGACTTGAGGGCAAAGACTTGAGACTCACTTGTGACTTGCAAAGCAATGACTCGGTCCCACCTATACTAGCCGACATCATGCATGACTCTGATATTATATTGTACGAGACTGCCAGAATACTTTCGTTCAGTGAGCATTTAAGGATTAACTCTGCACGTCTGTTTTTCCTTTTCTTTGGCTTTTTTGCTACAGTTATTCCAAAAGAAGGTCCAGTCTCAACAAGAGGTGTTATGAGAAGAACATGAGAAGGGCTGAATAAAACCCCCGCTAGTCGTGGCAGTTTGGGCGAAAGCCCTGCTGCAAATAGCATGAATGAACTTCAAGTAATTGACACCCACCCCCTAAATGTTTAGAGTTGCCTATATTGATAGTTGAAAACCTCATTATACCATAAGCTATGATCCCAAAACACTTTAACCTCACATCAAACTCATTTTACAACTATACACTTAAAAATAAATAGTTTACAAATTATTTGATTTCAGAAAAATGCATCGTAAATGTCCATGTATGTCGCCTTTGCAACCTATAAATCACCATTTGTCAAACAGTAACGAGACCTCCTTCGTTTCATAGACTTAACAGAGCAAAAACATACATACTCACAAGGCAAAGACTCTTAGTTTAAACGTATTACTTCAACAATAGTTTCTTGACACAAATTACACATTTTTACCAGCCAGAGAATTTGGTGCCATCTTGTGGCATCTTAGCGTGTTACAAAAGTGCATAAGAATACGCAAATAGGTGAGATTTTCAGCAAATAGCTGAGGATAAGTTCCATGGGATAAAAAAAAAAAAATTCATTCATTCATCTTCCGTTCCGCTTATGACTAGTTAAATGTGTGAATAGTGAAGCTTGTATGGTGTGAATACTTGAATTCAAACAATTAAGACTCCAGTTTAACCATGTATCGTTGCAAGCAGTTTTATTACCATTTACTGTGGTTAACCTATTTTTACACTTGTGTGACAAGACAAAATGTACAAACTTAATTTCTCAGTTTTTATTCTTCTAATGTTAAGGTTAATATTGAAAGAATGCATGGCAACAGCAAACAGCTCCAAAAATCCTTTTTTTTTTAGAAACCAGGTTTGACTTTACATTGAAACCTACAACAAGGGCTCTTTAAAAGAAACTTAACTGTAATCCATTTAATGAGAAAAGGTGAAGCAACTGAAAAGGGACTTTTTTCCTTCACATTGAGGGTGATGTATAAAATAACCTGGTTTGCAGACCTTAAGCTTCTACATCAAAAAAGAAAAAATACAGTATGTTCTTTCTTCCACATTTCTAACAGAGGTAATTTCTCCTCTGTCAATGCAACACATTTCTACATTTGTAGCAAGCCTAGAAGAATAGAATAAAATTTAAAGAAGGGAAAATAATGTAGCGGCATGCGCAGGTGGCGCCCGAAGATAACTGGGATGGGCTCCAGCACGCAACCCTTGTGAGGATAAAGCAGTACAGACAATGGATGGATGAAAAATAATCTAATGCAGTTTTTCTTAATTAGGTTGAGGTCCGGCTAATTGGTTGTAAGATAGGAGAACGCTGATGACAATTTTAAGAGCCCGTGTCTGACATGGGCCCTAAAAAACAGTGTTTTCTATTTGTGGCTATGAAGTGGTGAGGCCCAAAATATATATATTTTTTTTCTTCACATGGCCCCAAATCCCTGGTGGGTTGCTGTGTCCGGCAGCTCACTCCACAAACCTTATCCTCACATTAAATTTCAATATGATACAGTATATTACTACTGAGAGTTATGACGCAAAACATTTGCGTCTTTTCACGATCATCATGACCAGTGTCTGTGGTGACTGGAAAGTGTAATATTTTGACACACACACACATAAAAAAAAAAATCCCAGTGTAATTTAAACTGACTCCGCAATCTGGCTGTTTTTGTAGGGTTGTATTATCGAATCAGGCAAAGCAATATTATCCCTGCACACAGCAAACCCACTCTCTGTTCACTAGTGGTTTGAATCCAGCACAAAAAAATGATCTCTTTTGAAAACATGGACAGACTGTAGCTATTTGGTGAAACTGAACTAACTGTAAAATAACAATGTGGAAAAAAGACAAAGATGGTACCAGTTAAAATAAGTGCAGATTGGTTTGAGAAAGTGATTTGTATTGCACTGGCTTCCAGTAATACAATGAGCTCGAATGAAACTGCTTACTGTCTTTTGAATAACATTAAATTTGTACGAAAAAAACAAAAAACAATCAAAATTCAGGACTTGGATGCATGGCAATTAATTGTATGATATGTTTCCTTTAATAATTTTGGTGGGGTTGTTTTGCGATTTCTTTTCGTTTGTTTCAGTCATATTGTTCCATTAAGAGTAGCATTTTTGTACACTTAAATGCAAAACCTTTGAATATTGCTGACCTCTATTTTAATGGTTTATCTGCATTGACCCCCATTAAATATTTTAATTAACACTTATATGGAAATTGTGGCACCTGTGGCAACGCAGAGGACAGTATGTGAAGGGTATTGATTCACACTGACAAATGAGTTTGGCACATTCTGTAACTTGGATCGGCACCAAATTGTACACCTTCATACTCACCTACATATTTTCTTAGTAGGATTCATGCATTATTCACTGAAAAATGAAGGCGGAAATTCCGTTTCTCGCCCTGGATCCGCACTATTTTTGGGGTTAGTATATTCTTTTAATGGGTTTGTTTCTTGGCACATGACATATCCTTACGCACGTTCAATGAGTCAGAAGATAAAAACTTGGCACGGAAAAGTGAAGTGTGATTGCCATTGTTGAACCCTCCTGCACACTGCAACAAAACAAAAAAAGCAGGACTTATTAAATACAACTGAAATGTAGTTGTTTACTTTTATGGTGGTCTATTTTCCTCTCTGTAGCCAACCACCCTTCTTTTAAACTTCATCTCTTGTAGCACAGCCGCCAGGCATGTGTGGTCTTTATTAGGACAGGAAGCATGTGAATGAGCGTTGCAAGCCAAATCTCAGGAATCCCGATCCTTTTCCCCCTTGTGGCATTTTTCACAATCGGTGCCAACTAATCGTTTACACTGATAACAGGGTTCTCTATGAGGCCTTGGTTTCCAAAGAAAAAAAGCAGGATGTGTTTTGTGCGATGAGTACAGGCAAGTGTGTTAACAAACCCTCTGAAGGCTCGTTCCCATGGGAACAACGGCAATAGTGAACAGCTTGTTTTTGTGTTGTTGTTTTTTTGGCCATGTTACCGCTGCTGGAACCATGACAGACACTGGGCTTGTCTGATATGCCAAATCCGACCCAGGTATGCCTCAGGAAGAAGTCATATTTTCCCTTTCTTCCTCTAGTTATTTGTTCATACAACGTTGGTGGAATTTCTCCTGTTCAGATAGAGTCCTTGTTACATACAATGAACTGACAGGCTGAACTTGTTCTTGAGGTTTCAGTAACTCTCAGGTGGATCATGAGATCCGCTCTGGTTGAGCGACTACAGGTTACTGTTACACGTCTCCACACGCTTGGCCGACCAACACTTGGCATTGGTTTTGACCTTTGGGGTCTCATGGGGAAGTTAACGCCACCTAAACGGAGGAATTTTGCTCAAATGATAAGATCTTTCTGCAGGGTAGTTGACATCATTACCATATTTGTAATATTATCCAGTCTGAAAATACAGTAAATCACTTGTGAAGGTGCCATTGCGAATGTATTACCGCTGACTGAAATGACGGTGCCAAATGAGAGCAGAAACATTTTCAAGCATTGACCTTGATTTATCTTCCTACGAATTTAAAACTCAAATATAAAACTGTGATGAAACCAAAAAGGAAGCTCTGTGAAACATATACAGGAAACAACAGGCTTCATAATGTGCGTCAAAATTTGATTTGTATGTTTCGTTTGCAGTGCAAAAGCAGGGGACGCACAAAAAAAAATTTAAGTGCACCTTTATTGGGTGAGTGAACATGTCACATTTACTGTGTTTTCATTCTTAAGTGAAAACATATTTCAGCAAACCCTTCACCCGATTTCTTGCTGAGAGCGAACGGCTCTCCTCTCTAGCTGCCCTTTTGCCAGGGACAACATAGTAATTACATCATTTGGAGCTGGAATGAAAGCACTTTACAAGGGAAAGGACGTGAAATGCTTTATTGCATGCGGAATTGCCAATTAAAGACAACACCTGGAATGTAGGGGCTTGCTTAATACAGCCCTCCCCAGCGGCCAGGCCAGAAAACTAGTTGGTCCCTCGCTCCTGAGAGGCCCCATGAGAATGTTTTTCTTTCCATCTTTCCTACAGTTTTACCCTGACTTTATTTGCAAAAAGCCTGTCGACAATGCAACTTCACTTTGGCTTACATAGACCATACGTCACTAAGGCATGGTGTGTTCTTAACGCTATTAATAAAGCCCATTTTCTGGGTAGCACATATGGCACAGCGACAACATAAACCTGTGCTCGCAAGTGAAAACACTTGTGATGCTCTCCAGTACCAGGTTAGACTAAGGTACCCCCTATCAACACACACCCAGCCCAGTCCATTCCTGCTCTGTCCCAGATATGTTCCATGTTCATGTCAGTTTGCTGTGAAAAGAAGCAAAACATCTTTCTTATTCAACTTTATAAATATCATTGGATGAATAAGTAATTAAATGACACCTCATCATGGCAAAATACCTACAGTATATGATTGCGTTGGTGCAATTGTATTGATGAGTGGTAATCGTACTGTTTTGGCCTTGGTTGGTTTCTGTAATAGCAAAGCAAGCCTCAATGCACCATATGATTATCTAGACAGAAAGTTCTTGAATAAAACTTCCACTTTTATTCATTTATTTTATAATTACAGCTAGTTATTGTGCATAAATGACACATTTATACCATAAGAACATTTGTTTGCTGTCAGACAGAGACCACCTCTCAAGGTCTCGGTCCATTCATTTTGGTATGCACCCGACCATGATCATGGTGTTCACACCTGCCCAAACAAACTGGTTGAATTCAGCTAAACTAAATAAGACACATGTGAAAGCAAGGTTGTTCTTTTGCAAAACCATGGTGAAAAACATAATAGCACGCTAAACGTAGCATTCATGGCATGAGGGAATGAATAGGTGTCACATTTGTGGCATGCTTTTAGTGCCCGTTGAGTGAGTTCACTCTAAACAGCAAAACTATGTCAAGGAAAGTTTGGAGATTTGTCAAACTCAGCAATCGTCACTCTCTGAAGCTCATAAATCATTACAAAATGATATTACATTACTATGTGAGCCAATGTGAACCAACAGTTACACAGTTTACCTAGGCATTACAAAACACAATTTCATTAATTTAAGGTACTGCAAATAAATTGTACAATAGCTGGAACAATCTGGGGTGATCAGTCGTTCTCTTATCCATGGATATGTTCAGTGGGGCTTTAAAATCACATTCTTATAGTCTGCTGAATAAGTCTTACCTTTCTTCATGGTCTTATTGCGAATTGTTATACACACCATTACTGATTGGTCGTAATGTCGCCCAGTGGGCGTACAAGCCATTAAAAAGAAGCTGCAGGGTGGCAGAGAAAAATTGGAGCAAAAATAAAAAACACAATAAGCTACCAAATATTCACCAACCATTCTTATAACAATGATGTGAGAAGTTCCAAAAAATCCATGTCTCCAAAATAATCACTAGCCATAAAAATAATCCCCACGTTTTATTTTCCACCATTGACCATATATACCACCCTGATTTTAACAATTTCCCTTTAACCTGAATTTAATTTCTCTGACACTTTAGAAGAAAGATTGACACGATCAGATGTAATATATTATCTGGTCGCAACATGGTTTCTGAGTGTCTGTCTTTAGCTGAGGAAACACGAAACGGTTTTGTTCTGGTTAATACTGAGATGCTTGACAAAATTCTCTCCACAGTGCACTCCGCCACGTAGTTTAGACCCAACGTCAAATTTTGAAAACATTTTGTGGATCTTTTAGAGAGTAGCTTTTAAACATTGTAAATTGTTCTCTTCAGATAGGCACCTTCCCTGCACCCTTTAAAGCAGCAGGCCCCTCCTGATGAAGTGCAATTAGAATTTTTCAAATTCCACCATTCTTTTGAATAGACTAAAACACCTCGTCGGCCTATACATAAATGTGTTCTATCCTACCTAACTGACATGGTAAGCTTAGATACATGCTCCTCAAAAAGCAATGAAATAACACGTGGTGTAGCGCATGAATCAATTTTAGACCCTGTCCTGTTTAATTTATATATGCTTCCTCTTGGCAGTGTCATCAGGTGACATGCAGTGAACTTCAATAGTTACGCTGATGACAGGCAGCTGTATATCTCTATGCCTGCTCATGACACCAATCTAATGGATGGTCATTTTAAGTGCATTTTACACATTAAATCCGGGATGGCAGAGAACCTATCTCCATCTTAACCAGGCCAAAGGTTTTAGTCAACGGTCCTGAGACCAGAGAGAAAAGTAAATTAGAAGCACTGTCTTTTAATCCTTTCCTTACAAGTGACAACCCTGGGCATCATTTTAAACTCTAAGATCACTTTTATTCCACACTTTAAAAATATAACAATAAATAGAATCAGAATCAAAATGTTTATTTATTTATTTATTTATTCTTTCTCTCATTGTTTCCTCGGAGGGAGCTATTTGGGAGTTGTCATGGTTGTGGTCCTGCAGCTCCTGCCCCACGGATCCTGGCAGTGTTCTGTGGCCACGGTCTGTTGTCTGCTCCTGGTGCAGATGGCTCTTTGTGATGATGTTTACTCTCTTGCATTCTCTGTACCCGACAATACGCCATAGGTCATTATATAATCATTTTTAATCTGTGTGTGTGTGTGCGTGCATGTGTGGGTGCATGTGTGTGTGGACGTGCAGTGGGTGGGGGTTGATTTTAACTATGTAAAGCATTTTGAGTTGCATGTTTGTAGGTCATGCACTTTGTAAATAAAGTTTGATTGATTGATTACATACAGTAGCAAAGATTACCAGTCTTTCTTAACTGTAGCTAATTAGACTTTTAAATTGTATTTAATTTGGTAACTATAAAAAAATTGTTATCGTATGATGTTAAAATTACATGCAGTGTATACAGTACAAAGGTTCAATAGAAAGTTTGCCTGTTAAGAGTACTATCATTTGTAATATGTGGGTCTGCTATTGTTGTCAAGTTAAATGTCTTCGATTGCCACAGTAATAATAACTAATACAATATACTATCTCTAATACATGTAATTACTTTCAAATCACAGTAACTGCTCATGTAAAATGTTTAGATTTTGTGAGTAACTTGGCCAGACCACATAAAATGATCCGAAGTGCTGCTGACTTAAGTTTACCTAAGCCCTGCTCCTGGTTTTCCATCCCTTCTCATTGTTGCAAACTGTCATATCCAAAGCCATCGGCCCACACGATCATGACGAAGCCGGTGACGCTATTATAAGGGGTACCGCAGCAGCACTAGCACACATTTGTGGTATTTGAAAGGAGGCCCTTATTTACTTTGCAAATGTCTTTACCAGCAAGTGCCAGCCTATTACACTGGAGCCTGAATGACACACTCTTGTGGATGCATGGCATATCATTTATGCTACTCCTTCAAAGTATCATCGTAAAGTGGTTGGAGATCAAAGGAGATGGATTCTCCTTGATAACATGTTTTGTTATGAATGGGAGTGAAAAAAATGAGTAAAACGTGCCCCCTTTTATTGTTGCAGTCAAAGTGGTGCCTGGAAATTCGAAGCAACCAAGGATTATGGTGCCTCTCAAATCTAAATTAGGGTTGCGGGGATTGCACATCCTTTAAAATTAGCCACACTATTTAACAGGTTTTGTGCTATCACTTGACAATGTTTTCCAATTCATTATGGAACAGCTCCTGGAAAACCACACATAAAACATTGTCTTTCATTAAGACTCTAGGGGATAAAGCTGTTTCATGTGTGATTTACGTCAAAACGTAAGTGTGATGACTAGTTATAGGCAACCCTTGAACTCAGCTTTGTAATTGCGGTAAGAGAGGGCTCAAATGAAATGCTATTATTGTATGAAGAGATTACCTTCTGACAAATTATGTGACGTCTCTATTGACCATGGGCTTTTGCTAGCATGTCAGCTGCTAACATTGTAATTCTTGCTAAGCTATAACCACGATAAGGTTTTATAGTCAAGTCAGCCTCACTGACAGATTTTGTATCTCGTCAAGCACAATAAATTGGTCAAAAATGACCATGTGTTTTAAGATGTGAACACTGAAAAAACAAGACACACTCCAAAATGATAGTCCCCCCAGAGCAGTGTAAACTGTTATAGATGCATTTCTATCTTACAATATTGTGCATTTGTGAAGCCACAAATCAAATGTCTTGTAGATGAGCGAGAAAAGGCTTATAAGTAAGCATGAGACATTCATCGTATCTACAGAGAGGCTCAAATTTCTAACGAAAGCCATGAACTGTGCATTGTACAGCAATATCCAATAAAAATGTCAATGTAAATGCTAACACAAACGGTTTGGTGCACTCAACTAAAGTGTCAACACTGCATGCACCAAAGACATGGTCTAGTGTTCAAAACACAGAGCATTGGGAAAATACAAATCTTTAACAGAAAAGTTTAGCCTTCTCAACCACTGTCTTAGAGTGGCATATACTGTAACTGTCAGTGAAGGGCCTCACGGAGCTTTTTAATAGATCTCAGCTGGTAAAAACACCACCATATGAAATATTGAGCAAATGTAACCCAACAGAAAGCATTAGTGTTTTGTAAGTCTGAGTGACACAGGATGACAAATGGTGTGCAATGAGATTGTGACTTTATGCATATGAATTTTACTGAGGAACATTTGAAGGATGAACAATGAACAGCAATGAAATGTAAGATTTTTCTCTTTCTGATTGATCATCTGCTGACTTAAGTTTACCTAAGCCCTGCTCCTGGTTTTCCATCCCTTCTCATTGTTGCAAACTGTCGTAAAAAACAAGATTAAACCAAAATGTAAAACCGAAACAAAATGAAACCTAATTGAATGTCATTGTCAACACCGGTTAACGATATCCTTCTGTTTATTGTGTTGCAATGTCAAATGGCTGTGGAAAAAAAGGTCGTGGTGGCCCAAGACTTGTGTGCAGCAGAGTGCACCGACACACGGTCTTGGGCTCTATGCCCTACATGAGACCCGCAGCTTATGCCGGGATGTATGACTCGGGAATAATATCCATTTTGACCTGGTGAAATATTCATTGGGACACCTGGAGTGCACCAGAGGGTGGCTATTGGATACCCAGGACATGGTAAAAATAGTCTTTCTTGAGGTTCAAGTATTACCATTCCAAAAAGTACTTGTCAAAGCTGTTATTGTTTTGTATATTAGTGAGATAGGATGGACATGAACACAAATGGTGTGAAGAAAAATCTGTGATGCACTGAATCTGCCCAAGTGTGAACCATGATTAAGTGAGGGAAGACTGTACTGTACAGTCTGTTTATATTTTCCATCAATAAATGATAATTGATTACAATATGACAATTAAAACTAAATAAAAAATGCTATTGTGGAGAAGCTAGGGAGACTGGGTAGACGTAATATGAACCCCCGTAGCTTCCATACATATACAAAGACACACAAAACCGTGGTATGAGCGTCAGTACTGAAGCTAATTGCCAGAAAATACGCTTTCTCGACGAAGTGTAAGATCATTATTAATACTACGCCGGGACCTCGTATACAACACACAGACAAGACCCAAAGGTGAATTCATCTGATAGGGTTTACGTGCCTCGGTAGGTGCTGCAAACAACATACAATGCAGAAGTTGTATACCATGTCCTCAATTATATATTGTTCTTATGTCTAAGAAATGTTTGGCTCAAATTAGAGTGTTTTCTTGACCTCAACTCGCTTGATTGTCTGATTGCTGTTGTCTCTTGGCTGCTTGTTGTGCTCATGTTACTTGTACTAACCAATTACCTCTACCAAGAACACAAAAAATAGGATATGGAAAGAAAAAGGTAGCATTTTCTCTGTCTCAGACAAAAAAAATAATTGCCTTCTGGCACTGCAGTTTTGTTGACTTTATGAGTTCCATGTCATAGTTTGGGTTCTGCCACCCACAGCTCCATTGCCTTATTGGTTTAAATCTCATGTCATCTATCACACATTTGACATGTGGAGCATTTAGTTTCAAAATAGCCTCTTATTTCCCTCGGGAGACAGTAGGGAGAGGAAATATTGGACTTGCTTTAATCAGGTATCCAAACACAATTTTCAAAAAGAGATGTCGGCTCAAAATCTCATCAGTATCTCTTTACTGAAAAGCTTACAGGTTTTATATGATTTATTTTAATACATAGAAATGCAATGACATCACTTAATTATCAGGGTTTACCAAGAGGTTAGAGAAGAAACTAAACAGAGATGCATGAGGAAAAAACAGTATGAAAAGCTGACAGCCTGCTTCATCACAGTGTGATTTGGATGCTTTCCATCCACCTGGTGTGTCCTGTTCAAATGTTTATTTCTTTCTTCATTTATTCAGCTGTCTTGTCATCTCTAGACTCTCCTTAAAACACACACGATAGGCAGTGTAGAGTGCACATAATTTGTCAGAACGGAAAGTAACCCCAGTTAGCGCACGCAGCAGGTTTGAGATTGAGAAGAACAAAGGGCATGGGAGATGCATTATTTCTCAAGAGGGAGGATGAATGACACTGGGGAAAACAACTTTACAGAAAAATCTCCCTTCATCAGATGTACACATGAAGCATCTGAATGTGCAGAAGTACGCACAAGTTAGTTTATGAGCTGCTGTGAGGATTCAAATGTTATCCACTGAGTATATATCTGTCTCTCAAATCCCCCTGAAGATGTCCCTGAAGTTGAACAATTCACAATTTTCTATTCACAGATTTTTCTTTGGAAGCTATCCTCTATTTGTTGATAAACTTGCTTTTTTCACAGTTGTTTTTGTGCTCAGGCTAAAGTCGTCTGATATAACAGTATTGTTTTAGCAAAATCTTGTGGCATTATGGTGCTTCATGAACTTTGCTGGAGCTTCATTTCATTTACTATTTGTATATATCAATTCAATAGTACATTTTCCATCATATGTCCGCTTTGCCTGTTAAAAACTTTGCCTGTAGAGTAAGTACAATTTTTATGATGGATTAAAAAAATAATAATAAGTTTTTAATTACACTGCAAACCAGAAGTTCCGAGAAAGTCAAAACATTAAGACTCCAATAACTTAATTTGTGGTGCACCTTAAAGGTCCCATATTTTGGCTATTTAGACCTCCATAGACTGACTCTCTAACATGGACTTAGTGTAAAAGTGTCAATTTCATAAAAAAAAAACACCTTGGTTTTGTCATACAAGTGTCCAGAAAAGGCCCCTCTGAGAGCTACATCTGTTTGACCCAATTTTGTATCCGCTTTGTCCATATATGGTTAAGACTGTCCCCTTTCCCCTGATTTGTTACCTCCGTGTAGAAGACCAACTTGGGAGAGCACACGTGTTTGATATGTTGACAGCGCTGGCATGGGATCGGAAAGGGAAGGCGGAGATCTTTGCCGGTGACGTAGATAAGCTCAAGAAATTCGAATGACCTCATTTCAGTTCTCTCGGCAGGAAAATGTATGGAACTCAGGAATGTGTGGACGATTTTCATTTATATTTCAATGAGGCACCATAGAGGAAATATTACATCCCAAATATGAAAAAAAGTTGGTTTTGCAAAATATGCCCCCTTTAATGTAGAGTGTTTTACCATTACTGTGGCTCACTGATCTTTATCCTTTCTTTAAAACTGACAATTAGGAATGTTAAAACTGTGGGGAAAAGGAGTTTGTGTGTCAAAGTGTTGTTGTTGTTTTGTTTTTGTTTTTTTTAAATTACTGGTGAGTGGTTAACTTATTTTTACATTTGTATGACCATTAAGAAGATTAAAATGTTTGTCATGAACAGTTAACACTCGCAACAGTTTGACCCTGGAACATACAACTCTTTCCATTATTCCCAATTGGAGAACGTGTTTTGGAAGCCGCGAGGTCGACAAGTGTCCCTGAAAGATTCGACTCTCGACTTCAGAGGTCCCGCTGAGATTAAACTTGTATTGTAAACACATGATGCATGAATTATCAGGTACCATCCTTTTTTTTTTCATTTTCCACACTGAGGTAAACTGAAACTCATGTCTGAAATATGCACAAGTGGTTTATTGCCTCACCTCACACATGCATACCTGGCCCAGAGGGGGAACTGCTCTCTTAACTCAAGCCAGCTTTTTCCTGTTCTGGCTGAAAAAAAAAAAAAAAAAAAAAAACGAAACTGCATTACACAGTGGCTTGAATGCAGATGGGGCTCTTTAAGCTGTAGTTAAAATGGGATTTTTTAGGTCAGATCCAGACCTCAGAAGAGCAATGTCTGTGAAGTGCCTGTTTGTTTGTTTTTTGCAAACATTATTTTGCCATTTGGCAGCATGCCTGACGTCCATAACACTTTTCACGGCTCAATCGACACACGACCTCATGTTCCCCTCGTCTTTTCCTACGCCCACCCTGGCCCTGGCACCACCAGCTGTTGAATACATAAGGCGCCAAAATGGCTCCTCAGCTGCCGCCGTGGCACCAACAGAAAAGCCTGACAAGCCGAGCAGCTGCTGGCGTGAAACCGCGCAAGGTCAGACAAACTAAAATTTAGAGCTACCTGCTAAAGCATTAATTGGCACCAGATTGAATCTCTTCATCAAAGCAGTGATATATTTCAGGTTATTATGGCAGATATTTCCAAATGAAAATTCAATTTAAAGGAAAACCACCTGTATTATCCTTCCAATCAATACAATCAGCCACCGGGTCGTCAAATGTGTCACGATAAATGTCACTCACTGTCTAGCTCTGATGTAATTGCCACTCTTTATAAAAGGATTAGCATAACTTCTAATGAGATCATTGCAGAATTTGTGACTTAACAATCCTGTTAAGTGCAGAGATGAAGAACGTCCGGCTGATTCACTGTTGCTGCTCTGACACACTGAATGCTGCCCGTGGCACCATCATGACGCTCCCATGTTAGTCATGAAAGATGGCCGTGTCTAATAAGTCAATCACGAGTGTCAATTTCATAGAGCATATGGCACCAAGTCAGTGCATGTCACTTGCTGTTTTTCTGAGGGGTTAATTCACCAAGCAGGTTCACTTTGTTCACTTAGTGGATTAAGTCATCCCACACTTCTGCTTGGGTTTTTATAGAAAACAAAATGCATTCCCATTATGATTCATCCATCCATCCATCCATTTTCAACACCGCTTATCCTGGTTAGGGTCGCGGGACGCTGGAGCCTATCCCAGCGGACTTCGGGCGAAAGGCGGACTACACCCTGAACTGGTCGCCAGTCAGTCACAGGGCACATATAGACACGAACAGCCATTCGCACTCACATTCACACCGTCACTGAGTGGGAACTGAACCCACGCTGCCTGCACCAAAGTCAGGCGAGTGTACCACTACACCATCAGTGACATTATGATTCATTACAATACTATTATTTATTGATCAGTTTGGGTTTCAAAAAAATCCAATCAGAAATCATCCAAAATGGGGGCAACAGCCTTTTGTTGTTTAGTGACAGCATTTAATTCCATAAGGCAGTGACAATGAAATTAATATTCCTATTACATAATATGTAAAAAAAAACAACATGAAATTTGCAAACACTGGACGCAAAAAAAGACGTAGATTGGTTACAAACAGTCTTTTTTTGTCTAGTTTAAAAAAAAGTATAAACTTGCTAAGATGCTGGTTTAAATAATTGTTAACTCAAAAGTAAAACGTGATAGAATTCTGTAATGTATTTACAATGTCTAATGTATTTGATCAAGAATTCACAAACCTGACCTGTAGGGGAAAAAAAAGACCAATAACAATTATTAATACCAGGTGAGGTTATGCATGTTAACATCTATTCTATTCTTTTTTAAATGTACAACTATTTGTATTATACTGTAAGTGTGGGACTAATCAATATATAGCACAGACAGCTTTGGATAGGACCCCTATTAATGAACTCTAAGTAGACAGACTATTTTCTTACTTGAGCAGGACTAATCCTTTGCAAGCCATTTAACTGACTTCAACAACCCATTCCCACCCACTCACTTCATCCCACTGGTGCTAAAAGGGTGTTTCCTGACAAGTGAGGTCATTTTACGTTTTTTTTTGCGTTAAGGTTTTAAGGCTAAGGCTTAGGCTGAAATTTTATTGGCAATTGTATAATGTTTCATGCCGGAGCCGAAGAGACTTCGCCTTGTGTTTTGCTGCAGGGCCACATTCAGGAAAAGCCGATGTATTTTGATAGCAGTGAGAGTTGAGGCTGTCAAAGTATCTGCCCGAGGGAAGCTCACCTTTTGCATTGCTGAATCATTGCGTAAACTCCTGCCACACAACAAAAGTGGCGCTGTGAAGTACCGTGAACATGAATTAAGTCTGTTGATGCAATAATTGTTATTACAGTATTTTCTTTATATGAACACCATCTACCATTTCAATGTTGTTGTTATTTTAATAAAATGTGTTTCATATAAAAAGGAAGAAAAGAACATTGAAGAAGAATGGAAGAAAATTGCCATTCATTTGATATATTTTTCAGGAAAAATACGATATATAAGGATAATGACATCAATGCTCTATATCATGTTTATTATTCCATTAATTCATCAATGTGAATAAGATAATCAATAAGGAATAACCAGTACTGATAATGGAATCAGAATGGCGAAATTACTTTCAATTCCAAACACGAGACGTCACTCACTCAATATTCACTGTCAACTATCTCCCTTTATTGGTTGTACTACATATTTCAACATGTAAAAATCTGTTCAGCACGGTACCTATACAGTAGGTACCATATACATTGGTACAAACCTAACATTTTACACAGCAAAGCCGGGAGAAAATTATTCTCGCCGGGGTGAGAAATCCAAGATGGCAGGCAGCCACCTTTGTATGAGGGTTTTGATTGGCCAGCTGCCAGCCAATCACTGAGCCTCACTTTCTTTTTGAGGCGTCATTTCAGTTGATATTTATTTGTGCATTTAAATATTGAACAATATTTGTAAAGTATATTTACATTCCCAAGTAGTGCAACAATCCTTTGAGATTTACACGTATTGTATTTGCATTTTAACATTAACAAACATTAGGGCTTACAGTGTACAGATATTACTAGTACATAACCGACCTCATCACCATCTTATCTAATCACGCCATGGTGGAAACTCCAACTTGATTAGAGTTCTGATCCAAAATGTATAGTGGCCAACTGAACTATACTACTTTAGGGGTGGGAAATGGCAAAGTAACGTCCATCCATCCATTTTGTGAGCCGCTTCTCCTCACAAGGGTCTCGAGCGTGCTGGAGCCTATCCCAGCTATCATCGGGCAGGAGACGGGGTACACCCTGAACTGGTTGCCAGCCAATCGCAGGGCAAAGTAACGTGTGGTACGATATTGTTGCAATATTTTGTATTGATAGTGATATGAGATACGATATTCGATATATTGAGCGAAAAAAACTAAGCCGACCGGAGTAAGTCACATTACGAAACAAGTTCCTTCATCTAAAATAATCAATAAAATCATCAAGTATGTGTTTGATGGACACTTCTTGCAGTAAAAGGAGATGCTTGTTGAAAAGCATAGTCTAATGAAAATCATTTGCATTGTTTGTTTTGTGGTTGTTGACAGTCGATGGAGAATTCGCTCCTTCAATATCGGTATTTGATTTGCCAATACTGTTCCATTGGAGATAACAACACAATACATGGCGACATCCATATCATGTCCAATGGGTTAAAGCAGTGAGCTGTTCTCTTTTGATCAAGACTTCTTTGTCCAAAGTTGGCATGCCACTCTTGACGAGTGTTTCATAGAGTACTGTACTTTCAGTTAAATTGTGTGCTTTCTCCTCGAATACAATATCTGAAGTGTGTCCTTTCAGTTCCTCCTTTTCTGTGTGCCTCTTGACAAGTCATCCTCCCTTGCAGCCATCACTTCCCTTCTTCTACCTACCGCTCATTAGAGAATATGAGAAAGTGCCCTGTAGAATTTTTCTGTCTCCACATTCTTCTCACAATAAACCTCGAGTGTCAGTGTTGGGACAAACGCAAACATCCACTCATACGTCACACTCTGACAGACAGCGTCTGGCACACTCAGCACGCACGCAGCCTAACCTCCAACCCAGTGTGACACACATATGTATATTATATGTCATATGACCGGTGATGTTTGTGTTCCAGTCCAGATGTAAGTAGACTTATCATACTAAAGTCACATTGATGTAGTCTGATTCAACCTCAGCATGCACCTCCCATTCAAATATAATCGGTAATGTGTCCTACAAAGCTAAATCTGTTTCATAATTTTGACTAATACAGTGTTGCATTAGGTTTTCCAAAAACGTTGCAAAACCTTCGACGCTCACTTGATAATTTTTTTATATTCAGTCCTTATTTTCATATGTTGTCTACTTCTCTCTTCCCTACTTGTACTCTGCATCGGCATTTTTCGATTTGAATAAGCTCTTTACAAAACACACACAAATTACATGGTCTGGGAAAGCATAGTTGCTACCATTATCTTTTGTTTTTAAAAGGGAACTAATAGTTATGCTAATTTACATTTATTTTCTATTTCATGTGTGTGCTCACTGGGAATGGTTGCTCACTGCATTGTTGCATATTTTAAACCTTTTTACAGATTGAAAATACGTCGGTATTTTACTCGTTATTGTTTATGCGGAGCTGTGCTTGGGTTGCATTAGTTACACTTAGTGGACTGACTTATTTAAATGGAGCATCATATACCTATGATAGATTTTTATTCAGAAACAAAGACCTATCAGGGAAGCCAATACAATTTAGTCAGAAAAGAACAGGGCAATTTTGAAGACCACTCTTTTTGAAAAAAGGAAATAACCAAAGATTTTGAGACCTGTCAGGTCTCTAATATAATAAAGGTACCTTCCCCATACTTTAGCTCTCCCTCTCGCTCTCGCTCTAGTGCATACAGCACATTATTGACAAATGTAGCTTGAAAGTTCTGGTTCCAACTCGGAAAAGCTATCTAGGATTACTATAAATCATGTTAAAGTTCAGATATTTTGTAAAAGCATGAAAGTAGCCACTCAATCCATTTTAAGAACATATGGGATACAAACAGTCTGAATAATCAGAATAATATGTGTGGTCATTAACTTGATTTTTTTCTGAAGACTATTTTATATAGTCATACCAAAACGTAACACAAAAATAGATAGACACTGAAAGAGAAGTGCAGACCAATCACAAAATGCAATGATACATACTCTGGCAAATATAAAGGCCATTCGGAAATTCAACATAAGATGACTAGAGTTGTCAATAAATGTAATCTGTTAGTGGCGAGAAGATACAGAAGGAAAGCTTGCATGAAAAGATCTCTGGTAATCATTGTAAAACTTGAGAACCACAGAAACCGACGACACTCAGCCCAAATAATCATGTTAATCATTTTTAATTAATTCCAAAGTCAAATTAGAGCATGTGGCACAAAACAAACTATAAATATATGCATACGTTGTTCAAATACATAGTGAGGAATAAATATAGCACAGCAAAGACACATTTGTAGTTGATCAAATTCATGAAATTAGCGTTGGAAGCAAAAGAAAATATCTGAGCCATGTAAGTCACAATTCAACCATGCCGATAGTGGTGTGAGTGTCCTGTAAACTGATCAATTTACATCACATTTGCACATGCAGAATCACAGAAAAATATATAAATCAGATTATCATAAAGATTAGAAACAATACTAAAGCCTTGAAAAAAAGAAATGCAAGCGGTCCGATCGCTTCATGCTTGTTCCTGCGCTTTCGCTGTAGCTTGTGCATATAAATGCACACACTGTACAAACACTTGAACAGAACGATGATAAAAGTGATGAGGAGTGTACTTTTAATTGTTATTTTAGGACAGTCAACCCATTAGAACATTTCTGGTTTGAGTTGTTATCACCAAAGTTAATATTGTTTTTATAAAAAACTAGTTCCAAAATGTTGTGCATCTTGGGTAAAAGACGTGTGTTTGGTCTATTATCAATGGCTCAGCCAGAATTATTTGAACGTACTCATGGTCTTTGGATGTTCTAAATTTGTTCACTGAGTACGAACAAAAACAAGTACGAGCATATTGATAAATCACACGTTTGTGCATCAGACATGCGTACGCACAATGTAATCACAAATCTGTGCGTACGCACCGTGAGTAAATGAGGCCCAGTGATTCTAGTGCTGATGACTGTTTCGTGGACGCTTTAGTTCTGAAGTTACTTAATGACCTGGTATTCAAGTTTCATCATCCAAAGGAGGTTAATGATCTCAATTGTGCACCTCCTGGCAGTACTTACTCACATAACTGAGATTCTTACTTTACAATTGTCTGGCAATCATCAGACGTTATTCTGTGTCCTTGTTATGCCTTCACCATTGGACTCATGGGACTCTTCACCATTTTCTGTGAAAAAGGATATAAATAGGGCTAATGTGCCAACCGAGTATTTTAAGTGGTTACTGTCTCGTAAAGATAAGGCGTAATTTCTTCCTCTGCACTGTCGTCATATGACTGCGTGCTCAATATCGTGCAGAACTCCCCATTGCCTAATTCAACACTATATAGTATAATGTTACAGATTACATGAGTTTTAACAATGTAACGATGTAGAACAAGTAGTGGAAATCTTCTTCTCCTTATGGATTCCACATTTACGTCCTTACACTCTGTGACTATTTTTACTAACCTCAACCAGCGTAACGGGTAACCTTAACTAAGAATCAAGGAGGGAGATGAGTGGAATACGGCCTTTAATACGTTTTATAGCCAATTTGAATAACTGGTTATGCCTTCCGGACTGACAAATGCCACTGCTGTGTTTCAATGTCTAATAAACAAAGAATTTTGTACATGATGAACATATTCTGCTTTGTTTATCTCAATGATATTCTGATCCTTTTCAGAAATCCTCAGGAACACACCAAGCATGTTCTGCTCATTCTACACTGTCTTTTAGAAAACTGGCAACAAGTTAAAGCTGAGAAGCGTGAATTCCACTCTATGTCAGTACAGTGGGGTTCCTTGTGGAGAAGAGGTCAACTTTGAGCTGATCAAGCCAAAATCCAGGTTGTGGTCAAATGGCCAACTCCTGCATCAGCACTAGCAGAGGCGTCTTGGTTTTGCCAATTTCTACAGGTGATTTATCAGCAATTACAATATTAAGGCAGATCCTCTGACAAGACTTACATCCCCAAAAATACCTTTTGTTTGGATCCAAGAATCAAAATCTGCTTTTGCATCTCTCAAGTAATTATTTACCAGTACACATATCTACCAGTGCAAAGGGGGTTAATTGTCCTCATCTGTATGCGTTTTTTTCTGGACCAGTTCTTCTGTGCAGCAGGGAAGTTTTAAATACTCCCTCGGGGGATGTTTTTACTTTGCTATTTATTGGAAATGCACCCTGACAGAACAAGTTTTGTGAGGGGACAGACAGAGAGAGCGGAGAGAACAGAACAGAAATGGAAAAATGACACAGCAGAGGAATAGCACAATAACATGGTATATGACTAAAATAACATTACCTAGGAGTTGTGCTCTTGTCTGCGGAGGAAAGTAACCCCCCTGTGAGGAAGGAATAAAACAGCTAGCCAATAAGACAGGGCAGTGCAGGATCGGGGTAGTGAGCCAGGCAATGCTACCGGTTTTGGGAATAATTAAGCAATGCCTAACCACCTGTAGGGACTACTAAGTGCAAAAAAGTAATCATAAATGCTGTGTCATTGTGAGTGGCCCAACGTCAAGCAACTACTGTAAATCCTATAGTGTGTCTATGGAGATTTATTCGTGAATAAACACCGTCACACATGCATGTTAGTCATTTGATGTCCGGAGTTGCTGTGCCTACACAATGAGGACGGGCGGACTCAGCCTCACCTATTGGCAAGGGGAGCCTGGGCAGAGTCCCCACGTTGTGTGGGACACCAAATAGTTCTCATTTGACACTTCAGGGAAAGTATACATTCAGGGTTTCTTGGGGACTGGTGTGGGGAAAGGGGACGCAGCCGGCGGACTGGGATTCAGCACGTCTGTGCTGTTTCCTGGTCCAGATGCTTCACTCCTTTGCCCTGTCTGTCCCCGAGGTTTTAATGCATTACACACACTCATGTCCCACGTTCGTTTCATGTGGTACATACATAAGTGTTCCAGGGGGCACTTTGTAGCCTGCGAGTGTCCTGTCTTTACTTGTTTATTTTAAAAAAAAGAGAGAGAGAGAGGACACCACCCACGCCCGTGGAACCAGCACTGTTTGCCAGCTCCAGCGAGGCACCTTGACCACACCTCAAGAGAGTGACACAGGGACCAACTGGCCGCTCCCATCTGACAACAGAGCTAGACGCAGGGGTCAGCCACCACCTGAGATGGTTACAGCTTGCAACTGACAAGCCAGTGACGGGTGGGGGACATGGGAAAAGAGGGCATACCCCCCACCCTCACCGGCCAGCTGACGAAGGGGGCCAGGCTCCAGAAGTCATGGCATGAGCCTTGTGAGTACCCACCTCCCACCCTATGACTATGGTTACCAGGTCCCCGATTGGCAACTATTACCCATGCACCATTTATGTTTGTGGTGTGGTGTCATGCGTTAAAATTGGATAGCCTAGTGGGGAAGAGGTGGGATAACTATGGGGCACTGCTGACCCACAGCCTGTCTCCCTACCCCAAACACCCAGCTCCCCAAATTATGTACGTACAGTATGTGGTGCATTAAACAAACCACAGGCCATGGACGGGCCAGACGGAGACAGCGAGGCAGAGCCACCTGGCCTAATGTCCTTGCAAGCCCGACACAGCCCTCCACCCACTGATGGGTGTATATTCCATTATTGGTAGGGCAGAGGAGTACGGGGCAACTGTGAGCTCGGCGAGTTGACCACAGAGTGAAGGGAGAGCCCCACTCTGCCTTAAACAGGCGGACCCGAGGACCCGAGGCGTGACAGAAGAACCTACCTGCCCCCCAAACTGGAGGATTTATGTTATCATTTATGGGTTAAGCTTCACCTTTTCTACTGTTTACTGTTGTGTTGTGTGATGTTGGCACTTATGCTGTGCCAGTATAAGTGTCAATTTGATGTCAGTATTTATCCTTGGGTTTAACAGTTTTCTTATTTTAACAGAGATGCTTGTCTGAACATAATTGAGAGGCAAAGATCATTTATAAAATGTTATAATGTTGCTAGGTCTTACATAATTCATGCAAGCACATTAGTATGGTAAAACTAAAAATACACGACCAAAATGCCGCCGATGTGTCAAATTCTCTGATCTTTGCAACTTTTTATCCTATTCTATTTCCACCTAAACTGGTCATCCCATCCTCTAATGCTTTTATCCTGACATTATTTGCTATCACCTCCAAGTCACAACTCACAGCAACCCATATCACGGATGGCGAATAAGTGCTGAGACAGGTCATAGCTGCTGGGGGGATGTCAGGCTGTGCACAGAGCAATAGAGAGAGGAGCATCATTACGGACCATTACGGTCAGTCACCCACCGTTTAGCTCACACAGCCCCTGTGTCCTGTATGTGCTGTTTAACATGATGTGCTGTTACACCATTACATACAGTATGGGGTGGACACATGCATACTGTACACTACCGGGCCAAGATCAACAACCAACAGGCTTGTAAATGCAAACAAGAACTTCCAATTGGGTAGTGACTGGAAAAAAAGATACAAGAGAACCTCTAGAATGTGAATGTGAATGTTTGAAGGTACAACAATTCTTCCAAAAGAAAGATGACTATTACCGGTAATTGTTCAGTGAAGAATGTTTCCACACTCAATACAATGAGAATTAGAGGAATTGCAAAGAGATGCAAAGAAATTGGATTTCCAAGCAATGAAATCAAGTACATGTGGGCAGGTGTGTCCAGAATTACCCTGTTCCAGAGAAATAGGCACATCATGGTAACAAGATAGGGTCAGTACACGCGTATAAGTGATGTATAGCTATTATGACTAATGCCTACTACCCAAGCCTGCGGAGTTAGAGTTATGATATGGGCTCGCTTTAATTGGTGGGATAAAATGAGGTCAGCTGGCTTATTGAATACACAAAATGAGTAGAATGAGAATGTAGATACAGTATTTGCTAAGATGACAATGCCTGGTATCACAGGGTGTCAAATTGAGAATGTGAATCGGTCACCAGAATCCAAACCTAAACCCAACTGATTTTTATTAAAATGCTTTAATATGTTGGAGAAGACAACGGATAGCTGAATGGAAGTTTTTAATGAAAAGCTATAACTAGGACATAATTTATTTTTATTTTCTTTTTTTTTCATTGACCAAACTTATCAAAACAATGTCTCAGTGAATGCCTTATTGAAATGGATGCAAACAATGGTCGACCAAAACATTCCAATTTGTAACTTTATGGCTTTTGCCCCCGAGTGAACATTTCTGAATAAAAATGCGAATGATTAAAAGTTGAATGAAAAGTTAAATGTACGTTGTACAGGGTATTACAAGAGCAAACATACAATTTGATAGCTGTGGAGTTATTTACTTTTTTCCTCTGCCCTGTCATTTTCTTGTGAAATAGGAAATACGTTAACAAGCAGACAGAGTGTTTGTTGGCCCACCAGTCATGCGAAGGCACCATTTTGCTCCAGCTTGAACAACTGAAGGCATCATCAAGAATAATTTGCAATCCACACATTCATGGGCCACGTTTTTTTCTTATGCCCAACGCTGTGGTGTACAGATAAAGCTAATACAGATAAAGCTAATATGATCCAATTATGTTGTACTTTATTCTTGCAAGGTGAATGGCGCAATCGTTAATGGTCAATCCCACAAGCCCTTGATTCCTGCCCTGATGCCTGTGGACATCATGTTGATGTAGCCATTGTCTTTTAAATGATGCAGTCAGTCAGTCAGTCAGTCAGTCAAATAAAACTCATCAAATTCTTTAAAAATCTAGTCCTACTAGCTTCACTTGATCTCAATTTGATTTGGCTTAAGGCACTAATGGGGCAATTGCAGTATTCAATAAATTATAACACAATGACTTACAAGGCAATTTATATCAAAATGTTGGTAATACTATGGGTTCTCAGACATGAGCTGTTCTCACACATAGAAATTGCAACTGGCAACGTTCACATATTGACTTTACTGGTATATTTAATTTTTGAGCTCTCTTTGTTAGATAATAACTTCCCAAGTGGCATTTTGTTGGAAAAAAAAACAATGACAGAAGGATTATTTTCTTGAAACGTCAACAAAACTTTGCAATACTTCACCATTCATCACAATAAATTACCTTGCGCATAGATGACATTTCATCATATTATTTAAAATATAATACTGTCACCCTTCATTTGGTGTGACCTAACAGTTAGTGGCTATTAGCATGTTTGCAAAGATTAAAAGGAGGAATGAATACAGAGGCTTTAAACAGAGCAACCAGGGGCCTCATGTACAAAGACTTGCGTGGATTGCTAAAACATGGCTTACGCTCAAATCCAGAAAACGTCGTACGCACGAAAATATTCAGATGTATGAAAATCTGCGTCCTCATGCATCCAAGCACATTTCCTTCGTACATTCCAATCAACGTGGAAATGAGTGCACATGTTGGAGTAGCCGACTCCTCCCTGTCCACGCCAACATTTGAATATGCAAATCATATTTAAATGAAGCCTGCACCTGAGATGCCGATCTCTGCATGATCAGAAAAAAGGAAAATGAGCAAGGTAATGAAGAAAAAGAATTTTTCTGAATGCGAAGTTGCTCAATGACGTGGAGGCACGCAAGAAAATCCTCTTTGGCACGCTGTCCTACGGCATTAACAACACGCGAAAGAGGAGTGAATGGGACAGCGCGTGTGCGCCTGTCAATGCTGTGGAAACAGAATAGCGCGCACACGCTGAACTAAAAAAGAAGCGGTCAGACATTTAGGGGGATGTGAAGCGCAGGACAGCTGCCCACCGCCTTAAGTGGGGCCAAAAAAAGGCGGAAGAACCGACGCGGAGGGCCTCACCCCGTTCGAGGAGAGAATCGCTGCGATCGTGGGTGACGCTGCTCTGTCAGGGGTGATGGGAGGACGTGGCTGACTATGATCAACCCACAAGGTTAATACCATGTATTTTTAGAACTCATAACAAATGTGTTCATACAGTAACCTACACTCAGCCCTGTGAGATAAAGGTTCATGCGTAAATGTTGTATGTGTGGTATTAGTAATAACTCTTTTGAATTCAAATAGAAGCACATCAGTATATCAAAGAGAATATCAAAAACTTTGACTCCTTTTTGATTACTTAATTTATTATTTTAATACACAGGAGAGGACACGCACACTAACAAAAAAAAATTATGTTTTTTTTTCAGAGAAGAGGGGTAAATTATGTCAATTTAAACACATTTTAATCATGTGCAACTGATGCACATGTTCAAATGAAGTAAATTCAAACGACTCTTTTTCAGTGCATGTGCTGGAGTCACGAAGCGATTGTGAGGGCAATAGGCGGCATAAATGATCGCCTCGATCAATTAATAGGTCACAAATATCAGTGGTTCATTAAAATACACTGGTTAACAAATGAATTTTCAGTCCTTGCCTCAATTGCATTGTTGAAATCAAATGTTGCCGGGCATGAATTGTTCATCAGTGCTAATTATTCATGTTTCTCTGGTATGCAGATTTATGAGAACAGCATCACCTCTAAGTGTCGCCAAAGCACCAAAAGCTACAGAAACATGCGTACGGCAGCCATGCAGTTGGCGTGAGGCACCGCACATTTCCACGATCGTGTCACTCTTGATACATCTGAACTTTGCCGTGAAAAAGAATGGACGCCACGTTTTTGTCCGTACGCACCTTTTGTACATGAGGCCCCAGGTGTGCCATTATATGCAGGAGTGAACATTATTATTCGTACCACATAATGAGAGACAATGCCACACATTTGGAATGCCTCTACTTTTTTTTAAGTTAAACCAATGCAGGACAGACACTTCTTTGCACTCTGGCTTGAATCCAATGGCTGCAAGGAAAGCAGCATAGGCTGTCACCATGTGGCTGTTTTACGTCAGTCAAAGCTATGCACCCATGAGTCAAGTGCAGGTTAACCTGTCAGTGCCTTTGCTTTGCTGTGTTTTTAGCGGCCAGTTGGGAAATTCCAAGTCACTTCAAGGTATGCTGATTTTGGTGAAATGTAATGAAAACAGCAATACAGAAATGGTACTGGGGCTTAACAAGAGACATGGGAATCGGCAACTGAGCAAGCAGGGGGTCTTCAATAGAAATGTGTAGTCCATGGATTCATGGGAAACACAAAAACAGTTGGAGATAAGACAATGAAATAATGCTGTTAACACTTGATAGCATTGCCAATAACGTTACAGTAAATCCTTAAATGTCATGTACTCATACACAGTTTTGGGCAAGTTACTTCCAACATGTACAACCCCAATTCCAATGAAGTTGGGACGTTGTGTTATACATAAATAAAAACAGAATACAATGATTTGCAAATCATGTTCAACCTATATTTAATTGAATACACTACAAAGACAAGATATTTTTATGTTCAAACTGAAAAACTTTTTTGTTTTTAGCAAATAATCATTAACTTGGAATTTTATGGCTGCAACACATTCCAAAAAAAGCTGGGACAGGGTCATGTTTACCACTGTGTTACATCACCTTTTCTTTTAACAACATTCAATAAACGTTTGGGAACTGAGGACACTAATTGTAGGTGGAATTCTTTCCCATTCTTGCTTGATGTACAGCTTCAGCTGTTCAACAGCCCGGGGTTTCCATTGTCGTATTTTACGCTTCATAATGCGCCACAGCCGGCACGGTGGACGACTGCTTAGCACATCTGCCTCACAGTTCTGGGGACCGGGGTTCAAATCCTGGCCCCGCCTGTGTGGAGTTTGCATGTTCTCCCCGTGCCTGGGTGTTTTTTCTCCGGGCACATCCCAAAAACATGCGTGGCGGGTTGACTGAGGATTCTAAATTGTCCGTAGGTGTGAATGTGACTGCAAATGGTTGTTTGTTTCGATGTGCCCTGCGATTGGCTGGCGACTGGTTCAGGGTGTACCTCCCACCCGAAGATAGCTGGGATAGGCTCCAGCAGCCCGTGACCCTAGTGAGGATAAATGGTAAAGAAAATGGATGGATGGATGGATGGATAATGCGCCACACATTTTCAATGGGAGACAGGTCTGGACTGCAGGCAGGCCAGTCTAGTACCCGCACTCTTTTACTACGAAGCCACGCTGTTGGCATTGTCTTGCTGAAATAAGCAGGGGTGTCCATGAAAAAGACATGCGGGGACTGCCACTGCCCGATCCTACTCTTTGAACAATGGCGGTTGGTAACCATAGCAAGCCAAGAATTGGGACATACTGGTAGCGGAACTGGTGAGGGAGTTGTGGGCGTACTCAATCCACAGGAGGAATAAGCTCCAGGAGGAAGGGTTGCGTGCGGCAACACAACGGAGGGCTGATTCTAGGGATTGGTTTGCCCGCTCCGTCTGGCTGTTGGTCTGTGGATATCCCGATGACAAGCTGGCTGCTGCGCCCACCACTTTACAGAATTCCTTCCACACCAGGGATGAGAACTGAGGACCTCTGTCAGAGACAATATTGATAGGAATACCGTGGAGTCTAAAGACATGCTGGATAAGGAGGTCAGTAGTTTCGAAGGCAGATGGTAGCTTGGGGAGAGGTATGTAATGGACAGATTTTGAAAAACGATCGACAATGGTGAGAATGACAGAGTTACCTTCAGAAGGAGGTAGACTGGCAATGAAGTTCAAAGCAATATGGGACCAAGGGCGGCTAGGGATAGGCAATGGACGCAGCAGCTCAGCTGGGGGCAGGTGTGAAGACTTCCCTCGGGCACAGACAGAGCAGGCTTGGATGAACCCCCGGGTGTCTTGATCAAGGCTGGGCCACCAGAAATGCTGCCAGGATGACAGGTGAGTTTGAGCCCACTGAAAAACGTCAGAGCGTGCAGAATCTGGTATGAACAGGCGGTTTGGAGGCCCAGTCTTGGGATCCGGGTGAGTTTTTTGGGCCTCCTCCACCAGTTTGATTTGCCAAGTGGCAGCACCAACGAAGCACGAGAAAGGAAAAATGGGTTCCGGTTTGTCATGGCTGGTGGGGGGTGAATAAAGTCGAGACAGGGCATCAGGTTTGCCATTTTTGGAGCCAGGATGGAAGGAGAGATTGAAATTAAACCTGCTCAAGAAGAAAGCCCAGCGAGTTTGTCGGGGGTTAAGGAGTTTGGTGGAACGGAGGTCCAAATGATAAATGGTTGTTCAATCCCCTCCAACCAGTGCCTCCACTCTTCCAAGGCCCATATAATGGCCAGTAGCTCTCGGTTGCTGACATCGTAGTTCCTCTCGGCAGGGGACAGACGACGGGAAAAAAAGGCACAGGGGTGCAGTTTCTGGGTCGTGGGGTCCCGCTGTGAGAGGACAGCCCCTGCCCCCGTGTCCGAGGCGTCAACCTCGACAGACGAACTGGAGGGAGGGGTCGGGGTGGCGAAGAATGGGCACACTGGTGAACAGGGTCTTGAGTCGGTTGAATGCTTGGGATGCTGCCGGTGTCCAATGAAAGAGGGAGCTGGTGGATGTGAGGCTAGTGAGGGGAATAGCGACCTTGCTTGAATCATGGATAAACCGATGGTAGAAATTGGTGAAACCAAGGAAACGTAGTTCTTTGCGGGTGGTGGGAGTGGGCCAGTTAACGACCGCTTGGATCTTGGCAGGGTCGGGTTGTAGTTGACCTTTGGAGATGACGTAGCCCAGGAAGTGTACGGAGGAGAGGTGGAATTCGCACTTTTCAGGTTTAACATATAGCTGGTTTTCAAGGAGACGCTGAATGACTTGGCGTACATGGAGGCGGTGTTCTCCGGGGTAGCGGGAGAAAAGGAGGATGTCATCAAGGTATACAAATACGAACCGGTTGAGCATGTCACAGAGAATGTCAGTAATAAATGTCTGGAAAACTGCAGGGGCGTTGGTTAAACCGAATGGCATGACCAGATACTCGAAGTGTCCGAGAGGGGTATTGAAGGCGGTCTTCCATTCGTCCCCCTCTCAGATACGGATGAGGTGATAGGCATTCCGTAGATCCAATTTGGTGAACACCTGGGTGTTACAGAGGGGTTCGAACGAGGGGTCGATGAGGGGAAGCGGAGATTTATTCTTCACAGTGATATCACTGAGACCACGGAAGTCAATACATGGGCGGAGAGTGGTGTCTTTCTTTGCAACAAAAAAGAAGCCGGCCCCAACTGGAGAAGAGGAAGGTCGAATGAGTCCGGAAGCCAGAGAGTCATGGATATAGTCCTCCATAGCCCTCTTCTCAGGTTGGGAAAGGTTGTAGAGACAGCTGGAGGGAAGAGCGGCCCCCGGCAGCAGATTAATAGGACAGTCATACAGGTGGTGGGGTGATAGAGAAATGGCCAGGTCTTTGCGAAACACCGGAGAGAGATCATGATATTCTCCAGGGACTCCGGAGAGGTCAACGGGCATGGAAGAGGGTGGTGGTGTACCAGAAAGAGGTATAGCTGAGAGCAGGCAGTTTGAGTGGCAGTGAGGGCTCCATCCGGTGATGGCTAAGTGTGTCCAGTCTATGGTGGGGTTATGTCTTTTAAGCCAGGGAATTCCATGGACTAATGGGGTATCAGGAGAAGGGATAACAAAAAGGGAAATGTTTTCGCAGTGATTTCCTGAAATAAGCAAGGTGAATGGCACAGTTTGGTGGGTAACAGCAGAGATGATACGGCCATCCAGGGCTGTGACCTTCTTTGGAGACGGAAGAAGTTCGAGAGGAATTTGGAGCTGGTGAATTACAGCTTCATGAATGAAATTGTCATCGAAACCGGAATCAATCAGGGCAGTGATGGGGGTGTTAAGAGCCGAAACTATAATGCAAGCGGGAACGGTCATGCAAGAAGGAGAGCTTGAGGGGATGGAGGTTTGGCTCACCCCGACGCTCTCAGGTTGCGGTGAGCCTGGTCTTTTGGCCAGAGGGGACATGAGGAAATAAAGTGAAAAGTGAAGTGGAAAAAAGTGCCGCGTCATCCCACCCACAGTCACCCGCCAATATCCGAAACTCTACGGAATATTCCACTGCTGAATTAGCGCCCTGCGTGAGCGTGAGGAGACAATGGGTGGCTTCTTTGCCCTGAATGGGGTGATTCAACACTTTACGAAGTTCATCGGAAAAGGAATTGAATGAGTGGAGTACCGGGGAGGAGTTTAGCCATAAGTAAATGGATCTTTTAGCTGCTTTGCCGCGGAGGAGGTTAGTGACATATGCTTCTTTGGATTGTTCGGTGGGATAACTGTATGGTTGAAGGTTGAAAACGAGTGAGCAATTGAGTAGAAACTGGCTACATGCACCTAGATCCCCCGAGTAGGGCTCGGGCGGCGGAATATGAGGTTCTTTATACATGAGGCATGGTGGCACTGAGGCTGCTGGCTCGGAAGGCGTACTTACAGGTGGAGGGTTAGGTAGCATCGTCGAAGAAAGGAAGGATACCTGTTGTGTGAGGGAGTGTAGGGATTCCGTGAGTTCTTGGAGAGTCTTTTCTTGTTTTCCTATGTGGGCTCTTTGGAGAGTGAATGCGTTCATTAGTGCCTCTGGAGTTGCTGGGTCCATAATGGTCGAAGTATTCTGACACGAATAGAGTGTGGTGGATCCAAGAGCAGTCAGAGGCAGATGTGAAAGGATGAATAGTTTATTGATGAAAGGTAATGGCGGTGGTCCTAGGTGGATTGGAAGGCGGCGGTGTGGACAGGTGGCAGGCAGTGGTGAGGACAGGTGGCAGGCAGTGGTGTGGAGAGGTGGCAGTCACTGGTGAGGACAGGCGGCTGGCTTGGCGGCAGGAATTTCGTGGATCAGGAACACGGGGGACACGCTGGAACAAGGAGACACAGGAGTCAAAAAGGGAACGAGGAATAGGGTGACTTTACTGGAGGTAAATGGGCCGTGGTACAACTGAAAGTAACTGCAATACTTCGGCGAGAATTTCCTGGAACAGGCAGGTTAATATATCGGTGGTGATAAGGCTGATTGGAGACAGGTGCTGAAAACAGAGAATGGAGCGGAGAGAGAGAGAGAGAGAACGCAAAGCGTCCTCCTGGCTACAATAATGGAACTGCAGGCAGTATATGACAACACTCTCTCCTTTATTGTCACCCGGTTCCTCTCTTTGTGGCAATCGTGCCATATGTTTGCTGAAAAAATACATTATATTAGATTGTATTCGGAGCCTCAAACTCCGATATAGGGTCAGGTTTTTCAGGTGCATGACGCCAGTAGAAGTGTGGTGTTCAATCGCTTGGTGTGTGACGAAGTGTCACCAACTGCAATTTTTTTTGCGATGGTCCACTTCAGTTGCATTTGGCCAAGGTACTTATTCTATGTGTTGGGCTCCAACACGTCGCTCGCAAACAACCGATAGCCATTTACAGCAGGAGCTCGCCTGCCTCACAAGGGCGTCAAAAATATAACAGCAAACATTTCATTATTAGATTGGTAAAATACATCCAATCCCCGGCCCCGCCTGCGTGGAGTTTGCATGTTCTCCCCGTGCCTGCGTGGGTTTTCTCCGGGCACTCCGGTTTCCTCCCACATCCCAAAAACATGCATTAATTGGAGACTCTAAATTGCCCGTAGGCATGACTGTGAGTGCGAATGGTTGTTTGTTTCTATGTGCCCTGCGATTGGCTGGCAACCAGTTCAGGGTGTACCCCGCCTCCTGCCCGATGACAGCTGGGATAGGCTCCAGCACGCCCGCGACCCAAGTGAGGAGAAGCGGCTCAGAAAATGGATGGATGGGATGAAAATACATCCAAATTCCCATCCAAACAAAATCCCCCCAAGAGTAAATAAAGTAATTTATTTGTCAACTAGCTGTCAGTCAAAGGTTTAGCTGTGGTGCTAGCTGTGATTGGAGTAAGGGCCGGTGGAGCGAGCAGGCCCACCCACAACCACTCCAAAAAGAAAAGATTCAATGTGGAACGGCATTCCACTAAATTCCAAAGCAACTTCAGAAAACAGCCTGAGCCTCTGTAAAGCTAGTACTCACTGGCATATATACTGTAGATGAATGATGAATAAGAGATACATGAATAAAATATTTGTAATCCATTAATAATATATATATATATATATATATATATATATATATATATATATATATATATATATATATATATATATATACACACACACAACCTGTCACTGGCGGGGAAACATTTCACTGTAATCCATTTTATTACTGAGCTACTCGCATGGCAACATGAATAAAGGAGGAAAGCCAGCAATTTGTCAGAGCGTCAGAACTGTAAAAGTCGGAGGCCAAAACAGCTGTATCTCTCAGGCTGTGTTATAAAGTAGACCATTTTAAAATGCCGTTGGATCAATTCTGGTTACACACGGCTCTAAACTTATCCGTTCTATGTGGTGGTTGCCTTTGTCTAGGCTCAAAAGATTCTGAGTTGTAGTCACGAAGAATACAGAGCAAGAGCAGGCAAAAGTGAGCGGAAGGTATCAATTTATGCATAAACCGCAGAGCGACAGCTTGCTTGGATTATTTTAGCTGGAACACACATTGTCAGCTTTTGATTCGGCTCTGTTATCTTTTATCCGTGGTACACAGACAATAAAAAACACAAACAGATGTATCACACCGGCCTGACATAGTGCGCACCACACAAGCCCACAATCCCACGGCTGACTGGAACCACTAGACACTTTGTAGACATCAGATAAGACAAGACCTTTTGAAAGTCATAGTGTAACAGGTGACAGATATCTGGCCCTTAGAAAGTCAGTGGTCTTGTTTTAGCCTGTGTGTGATGTCTGGTCTTTTTATTTTTATTTTGTAGGTGTTGTGATCCCTTCATCCTGCTCAGCCCCCATTTTGCTAACTCTCCACCTGCACTTTGATGTCCATACCGCTGTCGCGCCTCCTTGAGAATGTAAGACTTGGCAGCGCTATCAGCACAAAACATGCATTCGGGCCGTGTCTTCCTGCTCTGTTTGCAACTCACACTCAAAATACTTTCCTAATTTTGTGACAATTTCACCAACACACCTGAGTAGAGCAGATTCTCATAAAATGTCAAGGTCGATGGCAAGTGAGCTTGAGCTTGAGTGAGTCATCTACCAACAAACAGATACTCGCTCTCTGGTTTTAGTTTCTCACACAAATCTGTTTTGAAGGTTTGAAGTGCCAGGATAGCATTTCAGTAATGTGCATGCCCAAACTCCACACAAAGTGAGTGACTCTGTGACAAGAGAGGATAGGCCTACAAGTCCGCCACACACAGCGCCTCATATCAGACAGGGTGTCACCACTCACACTTTGGTTGCATTCTCTTATGTCTGTTCAAAAGCAAATTAATATAGCGTCTACAAAATAACAGTTATGTTAGGAGCTGCTCCTGTATCTTTATTTCTTTCGTGACATTTTTGCAAATGCATTCCTATTAATATTAGGTTTTATTTTGGTTGCAATTATTCAGCAAAAACATGTTAAGATGGAAATGGTATTACAAAACACAGTGGATATAAAAAGTCTACACACCTCTGATCACATGCCAGTTTTTTTGTGATTTATAAAGTTAGACCAAGATATATCATTTCAAGACTTTTTTTCAAACATTAATGTGACTAACCTCTACAACGTCATTAAAAAATATAATATTTTCAATAGGGGAAGAAAATATAAATAATAAGGTGGTTGCCCAAGTGTGGACACTGGCTTATAAGTGGGATGTGGCTGTGTTCAGAATTAACCAGTCACATTCAAACTCGTGTTGAATAGGAGTCGGCGCACACCTGCCACTAATTAAAGTGCTTCTGATTAACCGCAAATACAGTTCCGATGTTCTATTAGGCTTTTCATGACGTTTGTTTTGCTTTTCAGCAGAAGCCTGAAGGTTTTATGCTAACACGGACTAAATTTCAAGCAAGGTTTAACGGAGGAAAAGTTATTATCCGTTTCCCAACACACATTCTTGTCTGTACTTGCAGTCTCGTTCACTTGCAGACTAGAAAAGTCAGAATATTGGCACAGATAGTCTAAATGTGATCTTGTTGCATCAGTTGAAAGATCATTTAGGATGCATTTAACAACAAGGTTCAAGTGACACAATTCCAATTTTATTTTCCCATGTGGCTCAATTTGGTTTCGGGTCAGGGCATTTTAAAGAAAAAAATAATGTACAGAGTTATGTATCATCAGGCAGAATGAGGCCTATTTCAATTCTGAATCAGTATTGTTGTTTACTTGCATTTTGTGTCCACGTGCCGGTTGTGTTTAGCAAATATGTGATACACAATATGGGTCACTTGAACATATTTACATTGATGGTAGGTGGGGTAACACTGTTATGGTTTTGGCCCAGTTATCGTCATTTGTGGTTGTGTGAGGAGAGTTGCAAACCAATTCATGCAATATGTGATGACAGATGACATTTCAAAAGATACATTATATCTCTGCAGATAAAGGTCCATTGTTATGCCATGTACAGGAATTTAAACACTGAGTGTGGCAACTGAACAATCCTCATTACAGCCAATTAAGAAAATATTACATGCCCTCCACCGCATGTGCTCCAAAGCAGAAGTAGCTTAATCTCCTTAACTGAACATTTTTTTTTTATTCATCTTCTTCTTGGTAATGAGATGTTTTGGAACATTCAGCAGATACAACTGAGGTTATAGCATATGTGGGAGGAACTGACTTGCAGGAGGACCAATTGGAAGCACACATGTATGCCGAGAGGCCACAATGGAGGTTCTGCAAGGAAAAATAACAAGCTCTTTTCATGTTGTTTTGTGTCATCTTACTCTCATCTTTTCTAGGTCATGTTTTCACCCCAGTTCCAAGACGTGACCCTCGAAAGATAATGAGCTGAATCTCATCTTTGACCAACGGAGGTGGGTAGATTCCACTTATTACAAGAAACAAACACCTAATAATGAATACGTTCAAAATATACTTTAAAATTATATGTGTGTTTCATTTTGTATTATCCTTGGTTTCTGAAGCCACATTCAGGACAAGGTTAGAAGTAGCAACAGTAGTGTATGGTAACATCTTCCATCTCTTCCCCAATGCTGAGTGATTAAAGAGCAAGGTCTCCTACTTAATAAGTGACAAATCCTCGTGCCCTTTTGCTCTGTCAGTCCAAACAGATGACCCAGTAAGACCGGGAGATTCATCAAGGTGCGATTGCTTTGCTTTTTCTTGTTGGTTCGACAGGCGGTCCTCCAGAATCATCTTATGTTTCATACTAGGATAAAGATAAAGAGAGCGGAGACCCCCATCAACCTCCATAAAACTACCCAATAAAAAGCATGTGTTTCCTTTTTTTGTCTGAATTAAAAACGTGCTCGTTTTTCCACATTAAAACAATAAAGAAATAATTTCACGTTTTAATGGTTTTCATTGGAGAGCATCAATAAGCACGAAATTGATATAACTGAGTATGGATATAAGCACTTGAACATGTTAAAAATGACTTTTCTTGTTAAAGTTATATAGATTATGCTTCTGAAAATTGAATTTGGTTCTAATATCTGAATTCTCACTAAAATGGTGACGTTCTATCATATGTGATCAATATTGTTAAAATCAACACAGGAACATCATCACTTTAATGTTAAAATGAATAAATAGTCAGTCATGTGACCTCTCAGGGGTGGAAAACCTGAAGTCAATCTTTCAGAAGAACTACACACTTGAAAGCACAGAGACAATGCAGCAGAGAACACGGTGCACTGGTTTTTAATTAAGAAATAGAGGACAGGTCAGTGGAGGTGTAAAACTATCGAGGTGGCTTTATTGGTCAAAGTGCAGATAGTGGGGAGTGGAAGAATCGGAAACTACAAAAGAAGTAGAAAATCGAAAATGTCTTTCATAAACAGAATCTTGACTGAAATAAAACTTGTCAGTCTAGTTATGTGGTTCTTTTCAGATGATGACTTGGTCAATCATGGAGGGTATTTGTTGTTGTTGTTGTTGTTGTTGTAAATAAACTACATTAATAAAAAAGTCAAGTATAAAATATTTGTGAATGTACATTTGGAGTGATATAATAGTGGTTGTGTGTGTGTGTGAGTGTGTGTGTGTAAACGGGAACATTAAAACAAACTGTATCCCCACTGAGGATACACTTTATGTTCTATAAAGGTTGTTCAATAAGACAAACAATAACAATGTCATCTTAAATTAAACAGTCAACCATCTTTTGAGTAACCCTAATAAGAAAATAATGTCATGAATCCATCAGAAGTGTAATCTAATCATACAATAATAATATAATAGATTAACTTTTTTAAACCACAAAACTTGAACATGATCCAAATAAAAGTGCGACCTGTTTTGTGTCACAGCTCTCTGAGGGTGGTTGGCTATGATGTATTCAGCGGGTCCCACCAGTGGGACACAATGATGCATGAAACTTCACAACATTCAGGCATACGCAGGAGTTATGTTTCTGCAACTAATCCAAATTAGGCGTTTTTGTCTCGGTGAAGGTCAGTGCACTACTGAGGATCCAGTTACAGTGTTGTATGTTATGACAACAAATTATTGTGCTGGGCTGCAGAAGGAAATTTCATCATCGAATTCATCTAAAATTATATGCATGATAGCAGACTTTGTGAAGAGTACAGAATGTGCAGTTTCGCTGAATAAACTCACCCATTACCTGATGTTACATGATCAATACTCCTGTTTGTTATGTTTTCATGAATTGCTAGGCTATACATCCCATGTGAAGTTGGCAGACAATAACTGTTGGTTAAAAAAAGGAAACCTAAGTGGGTCTTGATTGTCACAGAGCTAGAGTTTCATATATTTTGTTTCAGTACAGTGTGCGACCTTTCACCCACCTAAACCCCTCTCTTAAATCAGTTGCTGTGATATGAATCTCATTCTCGGCTGTTTACATTATCCCCCGTGTCAGACGGTGCCACCAGCCATTCACACCTGTCCTGTCATGTCCTCGGCTAGAAACTGTGATACATTTTCCCTGTGCAACAAGGAGGCCTTTGTATGTGTGTCAGCGGAGGCGGTGGGGGCGAGGGGGGTTAATGCACAGACATTGACATAAATTAAAAAACAAAAAGTGTTAACTGTTAAGCCTAAGAGATGGCAATGGCCCACACAGATTCTTGCAGAAACACATGCACACACACATACTGAGCTCTGTCTATCAGGGGGGTGGATTATAGAGCTGTTGAATGTGTCTGAACACAGAGGGGAACATTCCATTGCTCTAAGGAGTGATAAATGAGGGACAAATGAGGAGGAGAAGCTCTTAGGACTTCAGACTCAACACTTGCCCAGTGGAGACACATATATGTGCCGTCACCTGAGTGCCCGGCTCTCTCTCTTGAAATTTTAGACAGTCATAGCAGCATTCCAAAAAGTTATTTGTCTCAATAGTAAGAACATGTGTGGATCACATACCAAGCCTCCAACCACAATGTACAGTATTATTATTATCCATCCATCCATCCATCCATCCATCCATCCATTTTCTGTTTCGCTTTATCCTCACAAGGGTCGCGGGCGTGCTGGAGCCTATCCCAGCTATCTTCGGGCAGGAGGTGGGGTACACCTTGAACCGGTTGCCAGCCAATCGCAGGGCACATAGAAACAAACAACCCTTCGCAGTCACATTCACACCTACGGGCAATTTAGAGTCTTCAATTAAACTACCATACATGTTTTTGGGAAGTGGGAGGAAAACGGAGTACCCGGAGAAAACCCACGCAGGCACGGGGAGAACATGCAAACTCCACAGAGGAGGGGCCAGGGATTGAACCCCAGTCCTCAGAACTGTGAGGCAGATGCTCTAACCAGTTGTCCACCGTGCCGCCTATTATTATTATTATTATTATTATTATTATTGGTTGGTATTCTCCACTTGTTTCCTTGTATCAGTGGCATAGAAAGAATCTTGGGATATATGCAAATAATAGTAATGGTCTATCGACCAAAAATCAGCAAAAGAAGGACACATTTGTAGGCTACATTTGGAGGAACCTTTGAATTGGAACAGAATTCACATGGTGTAATTGGCCTTCTTGCTCCATCTATCCATCGAATGCTATTGTGCGTGGTTGTATCTTGTTCAGGGTGGAGATATACAGCTCATTTAGAGCCAGCTTTTCATCAGCAGTGGGGGAAAAAAAAGAAACAAGCAGAAAGCAGGCTTACTCACAACTGTTCCAAATTTATAAGATACTCACGTTGTCCCACCCTCAAAAGAATCTCATGAGTTTTTTGTTTCAAAGCGGGGGGAAAGATGTAAAGCCCAAATAATAAATCTTTATCATCTGTGGTTGGCACACGAAACCATGGACTAGAAAGCTCGAAACTTTCATCAAGACTCACTGCTATGAAGCTTATTGAAGCTTACTGACCCATTCATCAGTTTAAGGGAATAATATAACATTTGCAGCAGACTGTGCATTCATGTCATCTTAACTTTTCATCTGGCACCTTTCGCGTGTAAATTATGAATCAGACTACATTTTGGTCCAAGCCCACCAAGCCTAAGGGAATCATATACAAGCACGGACTTGACATACATTCTGGTTTTGAAGGCCAAACACAACATAGTTAATACACCCTAAAGCAATGAGTTTCATCACAGGCTATGTTTACATGGACAGCAATTACCTAACTGTTGACCTTATTCTCAATAACGCCACACTTCCATTGAATTGTTTACACGAGTTGCTGAGGGAATATACCATTTCTGATCCTGTTTACATGTTGGAGAATGTTGGCACCACACCCACATTATGTCCCTACCAGCGGTCATTCTGCAGTGGGGTGTCATTGCCCCACCAAATTGTGCTGTTTTTCTGTCCTATTATGTAACTTTATGAATAAAGCTTATGGAGCTGTTTTTGGAGTTCTTTAGTGTGCATCTGGCTGATATGTTCATGTTCCTGGGGGGTTCTCTTTCCTGGGGCCAGGCTCCATATGCCCCGAGTTTGCAATTCAGCCTGGTGGCTAGGACTTGCATTTGACAACTTTTTTTATTGGCCGATTGCCCTATGAATTTTGCCTAGCAACCAGTTGCGGTGTGACTTCAACTGGTTACTTTAAATTGCATTTCAGTTGTGAATCAGAAATATGTGTACCGTCTGTGTGGTTTATAACATGGCTGCGTGAAGTGAACAAAATATTTAATATGTAACCATATCCATCCATCCATTTTATCCATTTGTTGTCGTTATGGTCGTGGGTGAGCCAGAGCTTAACCCTACTGACTTTGGCTGAGAGGCGGGCACACCCTGGACTGCTTGCCAGCCAGTTGCAGGGCACAGAAAGACTCACTCACATTCGCAAATATGGACAATTTAGTCTTCAATTAACCTCAGAATCATATTTTTGGAATGTCGGAGGAAGCCTGAGTACCCAGAGAAAATCCATGCAAGGACATGGGGGGGGAAAAAAAAAAAAAAAAAACATACATTCCAGACATTCCAACAGCTTCCTCCCTCTTGCCATTAACCTCTTAAACAGTTAACTTACAATTCCATTGCAACATGCTGCCAGTTATGATAATCACACCTCAGAAGGGTGGGGCAGGTGTGCCAACCGTTAGTACACCGTGCTGCCGCAATCTGAACTACAGAGCAAGAGACAAGGATATCCAAAATGTTTATTCTCTTAACTTGGTACAGTAACCCATACAATGTTGGTACAAATTCAGATTAGCTGCTGACTGGCCAAACCTCTCATCCGTTACGTATTTAAACCCACCAACTCATATGTAAGAGATACTTAACTCTTGAATGCAAATCTGCTACTTTAAACGACACACCCATCAGTTTATCTGCTTAATCGTTTTCTGCCTTGCTCTATGGACCTCGGTACGACACATACACACTTAACAACCGTCCATTAAATGGCACACTTAGTCATTGCTCGCCCACACACTTCCATAAACACACATAAAGACTATCAGCACAGCACACACAACCCGCCTCACCGCCAATCCATTTCTCATCGTCCCCACTCAACACGGGAATATTGGACTAATGGGTCTGATAGCACGCCCACCGCCAGTGCAAGAATCAACGAGTGTAGTGGAATAAAGGATGATGTGCATGTGAGGAGAGCAGATGAAAACGCTGGTTCAGAAAGACAAGAAGAGCGACTGATGAAAGTAACGCTGAGAGCTCCGTGAGAGAGGCTGGATGACGAGAAAAGGATCGGGAGAACCTAAACCATCTCATTGTAGTCACGCAGCGCCGGTTAGTTGTCAGCACTCCTGATGTACAATCAAAACATCAGCAGCCTTTGATTTGGACTTTTTTCAATCTCTTCATGCCTTTTGTTTGAGCTCAAAGTAAGTGCTGAAGGATGGAATGAAAGCAGCTGAGAGAAACTTTAAAATATAGTCTCGACACTTGAAGTAAAACAAAAAAAAAACACTTGTCTGGATGGATTTTAATGCTAAAAAGTGTAAATCTCTAGCGTGTGAGAGATTTATCTACATTTCACCCGTGTGCAGGTCAGATATGAAAAAAAATGCCTTGGAAAAGAAAAGTTTC